>NC_035449.2:184533826-184613178 GCF_002127325.2 Helianthus annuus | reverse complement strand
TAGTCATCACTCTCTTTATCTCTAACCATTTTGTCCGCAGGATCCTTATTGACGGAGGAAGCTCAGTAAATATTATCCAACTTGATGTTCTGAAGAAGATGGGTATTCCTGAATCAGATATCACTCCAAGATCCTCCGTGCTTGTAGGATTTAGTGGCGAAACTAAGAAAACCCTGGGGGACATCAAACTCCCAATCTATGTGGAAGGATTACATAATTATCAAAAATTTTGTGTTATTAACTGTTTGTCTTGTTGTAATGTTATCCTTGGCAGGCCCTGGATACACGATATAAAGGCAGTCCCGTCCACCTACCATCAGTGTGTGAAGCTTCCTAGCCCATGGGGAATAATCAAGATCGATAGTGATCAACAGGAGGCTAAGGATTGTTACACCTCATCAATGAAACCAGCCTCGAAATCAAGGGAGCAATAGCAATTAAAGTATCCTCCAAGGGATGTCTTGGAGGCGAGAGAACAGGATGTGGACGAAATCCTTTTGGATCCTAATGATCCTGAATCAAAAATCTATATCGGATCAAGGATCCTTGGCAAGATGAAAGAAGACATAGTATCTTTCCTCAAAAGAAGAAAGTCTACCTTTGCATGGAAACATGAGGATATGACAGGTATATCTAAGGATATTATCACTCATAAACTTGGCATTGACAGGTCAATCAAACCAATCCATCAAAAAAGGAGGAAGTTTGCACCGGAAAGAAATGCCATTATCCAGGAAGAAGTAGAAAGATTACTTCGAGCAGGTATGATTAGAGAGGTAAAGTATCCAAAATGGCTGGCCAATGTGGTTGTTGTTCAAAAAGAAAAATGGAAAGTGGAGGGTATGTGTCGATTTCACTGATTTGAATAAGGCATGTCCCAAGGATCCTTTCCCATTACCCCACATTGACTCCATGGTGGATGCAACGGCGGGGCATGAACTGTTAACCTTTATGGATGCATCATCTGGATTCCAACAAATTCAGATGGAGCCATCTGACCAAGAGGATACGGCTTTTATGACCCCAACCGGTTTATATTGTTATATTGCTATGCCGTTTGGATTAAGGAATGCAGGTGCAACATATCAAAGACTGGTAAACATGATGTTCAAAGATCAGATTGGACAAACTATGGAAGTATACATAGACGATATGGTAGTAATGTCAAAGAAGGCTGAGGATCACCTAAGGGACTTGGAGGAAGCATTTGATATCCTTGATAATTATAACATGAAGCTTAATCCTTCAAAATGTCACTTCGGTGTTAAAGCAGGCAAATTCTTAGGATATATGGTAACTCAGAGGGGCATTGAAGCAAGCCCGGAACAAATCAAAGCATTGATGAATATCAAATCCCCTGCCAACGCTAAGGATGTGCAAAGGCTAACAGGCAGGATAGCAGCTCTAAACAGATTCATATCCAAATCCTCAGAAAGGTGTAAGGAATTCTATGACATCCTAAGAAAGAACAAGAAATTTGAGTGGACTGAAAAGCATGAGAATGCTTTACAAGCCCTCAAAGAATACATGTCCTCGGCTCCAGCGTTGATGAAACCAGAAAAAGGAGATGCGTTATCCTTATATCTGGCGGTATCCTCAAAAGCAGTAAGTGCAGTCCTTGTTAAGGATCATGAAGGTACCCAATATCCTGTCTATTATGTAAGTAAGAGTTTACTTGATGCCGAATCCAGGTATTCACACCTTGAAAAACTTATTCTTGCACTGATTATGGCATCTACTAAACTAAGACATTATTTTGAAACCCATGTTATTGTTGTTAGAACTAATTTCCCAATTAAGAATGTCCTCAGGAAACCAGAGATGTCCGGAAGAATGGCTAAGTGGGCAGTAAAGCTTAGTGCCCATGATATAAGATATGAGCCTAGAACAGCCATCAAATCTCAAGCATTAGCAGACTTTGTGGCTGATTTCAGTAGTGATTTACAAAAGGAAGCCGAATTGGAAGTCCAGCAGCTGGATGAGACCAAGGATCCTTGGATACTACATACTGACGGATCCTCAAATGTCAAAGGCACAGGGCTTGGCATACTACTAAAATCGCCACAGGGGGACATAATACCCCACTCCATAGCCTGTGAGTTCCAAGCCACTAACAATGAGGCTGAATATGAGGCCTTGATTGCTGGTTTGCAAATTGCTAAGCATATGGGAATCAGGTATCTTGAGGTATACGTGGATTCATTGTTAATCACTAATCACTTTAATGGATCCTATGCTGTTAAAGGTGAAAAACTAACCAAATATTTAGAGATAGTCAAAGAATTGGCACTCTCCTTTGTTTCTTTCAGTTTAACACAGGTACCAAGGGAGGAAAATACAGAAGCTGATGCATTGGCCAACCTAGGATCATCTTTGAAGATCCCAGAGGATATAAGTATCCCCATCATCCATATCCTGGCTCCTGCTATTGAAAATCAGGTGGCCATGGAAATAGAAGAGGATACTGCAATGATCCCTTGTGAGGATACTCGATCTTATTCAGGATCATGGATCTCACCAATCATAAGATACTTACAACACGGGGAAATTCCTATGGGAGAAAATCCTAGGGCTTTCAGGGTTAAGGTATCTCAATTCACAATCTTAAATAATGTGCTATATAAGCGATCTCTTGCAGGACCATATTTAAGATGTATCGAGGATCCTGAAGTTCAAGAAGTGTTAAAAGACTTCCATGAAGGAGATTGTGGAAACCACACTGGGGGCAGGGCATTGTTCTCAAGGATCTTAAGGACAGGATACTACTGGCTAACTATGAAAAGGGATGCTGTGGAGTATGCTAAGAAGTGTGATCCTTGTCAAAGACACAACAATATCCTTCATCAGCCGGCTGAATTTCTACATCCTATACCATCCTCTTGGCCATTCATGAGATGGGGGATGGATATAGTTGGCAAGCTCCCTAAGGCACCTGGTGGAAAAGTATTCATGCTTGCTATGACTGACTACTTCTCCAAGTGGATAGAGGCTGAAGCTTTTGCCCAAGTCAGAGAGAAAGAAGTTATATCCTTTATTAAGAGAAACATTATAACTAGATTTGGCATTCCTTCTGAAATTGTATGTGATAATGGTTCCCAATTTATTGGGAGCAGGACTACTAACTTTTGTTGACAGTTGGGGGATTAAGATGATAACATCAACACCAGTCCACCCACAAGCCAATGGTCAAGCAGAATCATCCAACAAGATCATCATCAACAATCTGAAGAAGAAACTTGGATCCAAGAAGGGTAAATGGGCAGAGCAATTGCCTTATGTGCTTTGGGCTGATAGGACAACTCCCAAGAATGCTACTGGTCAAACACCCTTCTCTTTGGTGTTTGGGGCAGAATCAGTGATCCCAACAGAAATGGTGGTTCCAACTACTAGAACAAGTACCCGTGATCCTGAGGAGAATGATGCAAACCTAGCTCAAGACTTGGATACTATTGAAGAAATCAGGGATCTGGCTAGGATAAGGATGGCTAGCTACCAACAAAGAATGGCTGGTACTTACAACAAAAATGTCAGGATAAGGAAATTCCAAGTTGGGGATATGGTATTGAGAAAAGCATTCCAAAATACCATCAATCCTGCTGATGGGAAATTGGCACCAAAATGGGAAGGCCCTTACTTGATTGAAGCCGAAGCAGGAAAGGGGGCATATAGATTGCTAACCATGGAAGGAAAGTTGTTACCAAGAGCCTGGAATGCTGTTCACTTAAAGAAATATTTCATGTGAAGCAGGATCCTTCTGGCATGAGTGATCCTTACATTGGAAGTATCCTTCAAGGATCCCTGAAGGATCAATGATCCTTACTCTGGTAATGTCCTAAGCTCGAACTCTTATTTACATATCTTCTTAGTTAAGGATAAGGATCATGTATCCTTCATCCTTCTCTCACGAGATTTTGAGTTCTGATAAGTCCAAGTATCCTTAGCATAATGTCAACAATCTTCAGAAGCAACTCAGATCCTTGGGCTTGTCCCCAGTTATCCTTGGGCTTGTCCCCAGTTTTCGCCTGTAGCGCACGATGATCCTGGTATAGTTCACGTCTTTGGGACCAGTTCTCGCTTAAGGGGCTGATAACCTCATCGTACTGGCTATACCTAGGATCCTACGTATAATGGTAGACGTACCATACATCCGTTCCTAAGGTTTCTAACGTTTTCACGTTAGCTAAGGTTTTGGCATTTTCATGTCACTAAGTTTGGATAGTCGCCAGTAAGGGCCATACTCCAGTTTACATACGATCCTTGGGCTTGTCCCCAGTTATCCTTCGGGCTTGTCCCCAGTGATCCTTTGGGCTTGTCCCCAGTTATCCTTTGGGCTTGTCCCCAGTTACTAACTTATCTTTTATATTGGCTTAGTCCCAAGTTACGTTCTACTTTTCAGGTTTTCAAAGTTAAACAATTAAGGATCTTTAATCCTTATTATCCATTAAAGTTTCACTTATGAAAGGTTAGGATCCTAACTTGGATCCTCGGGTATGATCCTCAACTATTTTCAATTTCATTCATTAATTGTTTGAATAACCCTTAGACTTTGACAACTGAACCTATGATCCTTAAAATAAACTACTTTGAAAATTTTCGATTATAGGATATTTGATCCAGGATCATATCCTAAATTTCTTAAACATAATTTGCTTAACCTTTCTCACTCAGGCAAATATATATCAAAACAATTGGAAATTAAAAGGATAACAACACAAGATAAGCCAAAAAGATTAGAGTTATTTTATTAACAAAGGTTTAAAACCCTTCATAAGTTGTCAAAATTGCCAACCCACGTTTCTACCAGCAAAACGTGGCCCGTCCACATGGGTTGGCAAAGGGTGTCCATTGTTTGTGCGGTCATAGCATGCAGGAAATTAAAAGGCGGCAGGATCACAATGGCTTCATCCCCCAAACAGAGGATCCCTCCACCATGTGTAATCCTACCTATTGTCTGAAGGATCCTGGATCCTCAACCCTAAACCTATTGTTCGAAGTTACAGACCATAATTGTTTCTAAAAAACATCAACAACCACAAAAAAATTGGGCTCCGGCTAAGTCTCGAAGTTTCCATCATTGCCCAATCCTGCAGCTCATTCCTTCGCTGCACCATCACCACCGGCTCCACTTGCCTCCCCAGCATGATCCTTGCCAGCACCTTCAAGCATCGGGATCTCCTCAGCCTCCTCATCATTCTCCAACTCTACCAGCCTCGCCTTCCAGCCCTCCACGTCCCATGTGCTTTTGTCGAAGGCAGGATCCTGAGCTTCCGCAACCATCTGCTGCTGGATCTTATACATGGCTATCGCAGCAGAGACCTTGGCATCTTGGGTGATATCATGCTTCTCATAATCAAAGTTGATCAGCATTTTGGCAGCATCATCCTTGGTAGCCCGGAGCTCCTTCTCAAGATCAGCAATCTTGAGATCCTTCAGCACACCCATTTGTTGGAGGTCAGCGATTTGGCGGTCTTGATCCTCAACGTGGCCAACATAAGTCTCTATTTCAGCAAATTTATGCAAGGAAAACAAGGCATAACGTCAGAAACAAGTGATCCTCAAAACTGTCAGGATAACAAACAGGGGCAGTGATCCTTACCTCGTTGAAGTAGTCCAGAAACTGTTGGCGGAGCAGGGGCAGACCTTGTAAATCCTCAGAGGCCTTTCTCTTCTTTCCTTTACCCCTAATAGGTGCTTTAGGGGCTGAAGCGCTTGGGCTAGCAGGATTCTTCTTCCTTGAGGATTTCACGTTGGTCAGATCATCGATGCCAAACTTTGAGGCAGACTTAGAAGATTTTCCAGCACCTACACAACCAAAATAAGATAAGTATTCTAATTAAACTTGAAAATCCTACATAGAATTACTTTTCAAATGAGGATACTTACTTGACATTGTGACAGAGGCAGAGGATACTTCTTGAGAATCCTGGATGGCAACCTGAAAAGTTCTTGTCTCCGGATCAAGCTTCCTAAAGGCCAAGAGTCTCTCTTTTGCAGCAGGAGTCAACCTAAGATGAGCAACGGATATAGCTGCACAATAAACAAGAAAGTGTTAGTGATCCTTATCTTAAGGAACAAGTTCTATGGTGATCCTTCCAGGATCCTCTATCCTACCATGGGTAGCCCACTCCTTGCGCAAATCCTTCCCATTAGGGATGGAATCTCTCCTAACAAAAAAGAATCGTCGCTTCCAGTTCGTGTCGTTTTTGGTCACTTTGAAAACAGGGTGATCCTCTCCAGCTTTTCGCTTGAACAAATATCGGTGGGATCCAAAAGTTGCAAGATCATACATCTCACCCAACTCCGCCATACCAAGGTCAATCCCCTCTTGTTCAATGATCCTCTCAAGGGTGTATAACACCCTCCAGATCATGGGCATAGCCTGGATATAGCAGATGCCGGTAAGAGAGAAAAAGGATTGAGTGAACTGTGGGAAAGGATACGAATATCCTATCAAGAACGGAGTAACCGGGAAAGCTACCCAAGTATCAGAAATAAAATCACTCAAAGAAGTGGGGGTAAAAGACTTGAAGAGAGTGTTCGCCGAAAAGCATTGACGGATTCTGTCGATCTGAGGATCGGTAAAACAGCACCTCTCAGTGGGAGAATCTTTGATGATCCCTTGACCCTTCAAGGGGCTGTTCTTCTTAGGATCCTTATGCGGGGAATTCCGGAGCAACATCTTTACAGAAGAATGGAAAGAAGAAGAAAAACAGAGCAAAAGAGAAGAAGATGAGAAGGAGAATACCTGGTTGATCTTCCGAATACGGTTATAAAGGGAGTCGCTTTGAATTTAAATGCATTCGATCCTATCCCTATTTCTATTTATAATGATGATTTGTGCAGGGCTGTCACTTCTGTGACGTCAGATCACAACGGATAGTTCCATTGTAACGGCTATATATCCGTTAAGTCAGTTAGAGATAAGACCGGCAAAATATAACTCGTTTATATTAGATAAATACTCCTTATATTTTGGGGGCAATTGTTAGGGCTGGATTTTTATGACTTATGATCCTTACATGTGATCCTAACCAGTGATCCTTGTTTCTTTGGCAGATAGTGATCCTCAGAAGAGTTCCAGGATCAGGATCACGGACCATCCTAGGGATCCTCATACTAACGATTGTTCTCTTTGGATTTAATGTTGTCTTGCAGGAATTTCGAGTAGGATCCGCTCTTAACAACGTAAACAAGGAACCTGTCACGCTACTTTGGCATATGCATAATCAAAGATGGACGTTGTGGACAATATGGAAACTCAGCACAATTTAAGGGCGATAATTTAGGCTAAAATTACTTCTATTCTTGAAGGGGTAACGAGCTAATAGTTAGGTTATTTACCTAAAATACGACCACACACACTTGTATAAGTAGCACTCTTCAACATTCGGAAGACACAACACATTTCTCACACGCTTTGACACACGATACTATAGTGATCCTTGCACTTAGCTCGTTACCATCCGAAGTTGTAAAAATATTGTTTGTTATATTGAAGCTTGGTGATCGGTAGTTGCCATCACCCGAGGTTTTTTATGCCGGAGATTATTCATTGATCAAGGGCTTTTTCCTCGTATAAATCCTTGTGTCACTCGCGTATTTTACATCAAAGTGATCCTTTACTTTGTTCAACATACCAAGCATCATTCCCCGTTTACATAAGAGTTTGGTTGCATTATCCTTGTGTGATTTTTGACCAAAACAGCCAGTACAATGGAATTGTCAGCCTCTAAAGCGAGTACTGGTCCCACTGCCATGAACTATACCAGGATCATCGTGCGCTACTGGCGAAACTGGGGTCAAGCCCAAATAACTGGGGTCAAGCCCATGTAATTGGTTGCTTCTATGGATAATCAACCCTTTGCTAAGGATACCTGAACCTTCAAAACTCAGAATCAAGTGAAAGCTGGATAAAGGATGCAGGATCCTTATCCTTATATAAGAAAGTAAGAGAATGAAATAGTTTGAGATTAGAATGTTACCAAAATAAGGATCATCTGTGCTCTAGGGATCCTTCAAGGATACTTATCATGTGAGGATCATGGATCCTTATCACATGAAGTATTTCTTCAAATGGACTGCATTCCAGGCTCTAGGTAGCAAATCACCTTCCATTGTTAGCAATCGATATGCCCCCTTTCCTGCCTCAGCTTCAATCAAGTAAGGTCCTTCCCATTTTGGTGCCAACTTTCTATCAGCAGGATTGGTGGTATTCTGAAATGCTTTCCTCAACAACATATCACCAACTTAGAACTTCCTGATCCTAACATTTTTATTGTAGGCTCCAGCCATCCTCTGCTGATAAATGGCCATCCTTATCCTTGCCAAATCCCTAATTTCTTCCATACTGTCCAGGTCTTGAACCAAGTTTTCATCTTTGTCTTCAGGATCACGAATACTTGTTCTAGCAGTTGGAACCACCATTTCTGTAGGGATCACTGATTCTGCCCCAAATACCAAAGAGAATGGAGTTTGGCCTGTAGCATTCTTAGGAGTTGTCCTATCAGCCCAAAGCACATAAGGTAGTTCTTCTGCCCATTTCCCTTTCTTGGATCCAAGCTTCTTCTTCAAATTGTTGATGATGATCTTATTGGATGATTCTGCCTGACCATTAGCTTGTGGGTGGACTGGTGTTGATGTTATCATCTTAATCCCCCATATGTCACAAAAGTTAGTAGTTCCGCCTCTAATAAATTGGGAACCTTTATCACATATAATTTCAGAAGGAATACCAAATCTAGTTATAATATTTGTTTTAATGGAGGATATAACTTCCTTTTCTCTGACTTGGGCAAAAGCTTCAGCCTCTATCCACTTGGAGAAGTAATCAGTCATAGCAAGCATGAAGACTTTTCCACCAGGTGCCTTAGGAAGCTTACCAACTATATCCATACCCCATCTCATAAATGGCCAAGAGGAGGATATAGGATGCAAAAATTCAGCCGGTTGATGAAGGATATTGTTGTGTCTCTGACAAGGATCACACTTCTTAGCATACTCCACAGCATCTCTCTTCATAGTTGGCCAATAGTATCCAGTCCTCAGGATCCTTGAGAATAATGCCCTGCCCCCAGTGTGGTTTCCACAATCTCCTTCATGGAAATCCTTTAGGACTTCTTGGATTTCAGGATCCTCAATGCATCTTAAATATGGTCCTGTAAGAGATCGTTTATACAACATATTATTTAATATTGTGAATTGAGATACCTTGATTTTGAAAGCCCTAGGGTTTTCTCCTGTAGGAATCTCTCCATGTTGTAAGTATCTCATGATTGGGAGGATCCATAATCCTGAATGAGATTGAGTATCATCACTGGGGATGATTGCAGAATCCTCTCCTATCTCCATAGCCACATGATCCTCGATGGCAGGGGTCAGGATATGGATAATGGGGATACTTATATCCTCCGGGATCTTCAAAGATGATCCTAGATTAGCCAATGCATCAGCTTCTGTATTTTCTTCCCTTGGTACCTATGTCAAACTAAAGGAAACAAAAGCGAGTGCCAATTCTTTGACTATCTCCAAATATTTGGTTAGCTTTTCACCTTTAACAGCATAGGATCCATTAAAGTGATTAGTGATTAATAATGAATCTACATGTACCTCAAGATACCTGATCCTCATATGCTTAGCGATTTGCAAACCAGCTATCAAGGCTTCATATTCAGCCTCATTGTTAGTAGTTTGGAACTCAAAAGCTATAGAGTGGGGTATTATGTCCCCCTGTGGCGATTTTAGTAGTATTCCGAGCCCTGTTCCTTTGACATTTGAGGATCCATCAGTATAGAGTATCCAAGGATCCTTGGTCTCCTCTAGCTGTTGGACTTCTAATTCAGCTTCCTTTTGCAAATCACTACTGAAATCTGCCACAAAGTCAGCTAAGGCTTGGGATTTAATGGCTGTCCTAGGCTCATATCTTATATCATAAGCACTAAGCTTCACTGCCCACTTAGCCATCCTTCCTGACATTTCAGGTTTCCTGAGAACATTCTTAATTGGAAAATTAGTTTTAACAATAATGGCATGAGTTTCAAAATAATGTCTCAATTTAGTAGATGCCATAATTAATGCAAGGATAAGTTTTTTCTAAGTGTGAATACCTGGATTCAGCATCAAGTAAACTCTTACTTACATAATAGACAGGATGTTGTGTACCTTCGTGATCCTTAATGAGGACGACACTTACTGCTTTTGAGGATACTGCTAGATATAAGGATAACACGTCTCCTTTTTCTGGTTTCATCAAGGCAGGAGCCGAGGATAGGTAATCCTTGAAAGCTTTGAGAGCATTTTCGTGCTTTTCAGTCCAATCAAACTTTTTGTTCTTCCTCAAGATATCATAGAATTCTTTACATTTCTCTGAGGATTTGGATATGAATCTGTTCAAGGCTGCAATCCTGCCTGTTAGCCTCTGAACATCCTTAGCGTTGGCAGGGGACTTGATGTTTATTATAGCTTTGATCTGTTCTGGACTGGCTTCAATGCCTCTCTTTGTCACCATATATCCTAAGAATTTACCTGCTTTAACACCAAAGTGACACTTTGAAGGATTAAGTTTCATGTTATATCTGTCAAGGATATTGAATGCTTCCTCCAAGTCCCCAAGGTGATCCTCAGCCTTTTTAGATTTAACCACCATGTCGTCTATATAAACTTCCATAGTCTGTCCAATTTGATCCTTGAACATCATATTTACTAACCTTTGATAAGTTGCACCTGCATTTCTTAGCCCAAACGGCATAACAATATAACAGTATATACCAGTTGGAGTCATAAAGGCTGTATCATCTTGATCAGATGGTTCCATCTGAATTTGTTGTAATCCAGATGAAGCATCTATAAAAGTTAACAGTTCATGACCCGCGGTTGCATCCACCATGGAGTCAATGTGGGGTAATGGGAAAGGATCCTTGGGACATGCCTTATTTAAATAAGTGAAATCGACACATACCCTCCACTTTCCGTTCTTCTTTTGAACAACAACCACATTGGCCAACCATCTTGGATACTTAACCTCTCTAATCATACCTGCTCGGAGTAATTTTTCTACCTCCTCCTGGATTATGGCATTTCTTTCTGGTGCAAACTTCCTCCTCTTTTGATGGATTGGTTTGAATGACCTGTCAATGCCAAGTTTGTGAGTGATTATATCTTTAGATATACCTGCTATGTCTTCGTGTTTCCATGCAAAGGTAGTTTTTCTCCTTTTGAGGAGGGATACTAGGCCTTCTCTCATTTCGCCAAGGATCCCTGATCCTATGTAAACTTTAGATGCAGGATCATCAGGATCCATAAGGATTTCTACTACATCCTGCTCTCTTGCCTCCAAGACATCTCTCGGAGGTTGCTTTGATTGCTATTGCTCCCTTGACTTTGAGGCTGGTTTCATTGATGAGGTATAGCAGTTCTTAGCCTCCTGCTGATCACTATCAATCTTCACTATCCCCCAAGGACTAGGAAGCTTCACACATTGATGATAAGTGGATGGGACTGCCTTCATGTCGTGTATCCAAGGCCTGCCAAGGATAACGTTACAACAAGATAAACAATCAATAACATAAACTTTTGGTAAGAATGTAGCCCTTCGATATAGATTGGGAGTTTAATGTCCCCCAGAGTATTTTTAGTCTCGCCACTGAATCCCACAAGCACCGAGGATCTTGGTATGATATCGGATTCAGGAATATTCATTTTCTTAAGAACATCAAGCTGGATGATATTCACAGAGCTCCCTCCGTCTATAAGGATCCTGCGAACAAAATGATTAGAAATAAAAAGAGTGATAACCAAACCATCGTGATGAGGATCCTGAATGTCAACACGGTCATCCTCATCAAAAGTTATGATTTTTCCTTTGGAGACACTGGATGTTCGAATGGGTCTATCCCCATTATCCATCTTGGTTTCCTTTGCATGTCTTTTGGCTGCTGAAAAGGATGTTCCACAAATGTCTGATCCTCCGGAAATGAAGTTTATAACTTGTGCGTCTGCTGGAGGGGCTGGAGCTTTCTCCGGGATCCTTTCAGAATCCTGAGTTCTTGACTTCTTTCTCCCCAATAGTTCTTTCAAGTGCCCCTTGCTCAACAAGTATCCAATTTCTTTTCTCAATGCGATGCATTCTTCTGTGAGATGACCAAAATCTTCGTGGTATGCACACCATTTTGATTTATCTTTCATTGCAGATGGTTTGTCATTTTTTCTCGGCCACCTGGCTTTATCACCTAGATTCTGCATCGCAAGGATTAGTTCATTGTTATCAACAGAAAAACAATATTCAGAAATTGGAGGATAATCCTCATCATCCTCTTCTTGTTCAACAGCATGCACATTCTGGTTATCAGATTTGTTGTAGGATCTGAACTTATTGTTCCTGAATGAGGATCCTTGCTTCTCTTGCTTTAAGGATCCTGCTAACCTCTCTTGGATCCTTTTGTCATCCTCTAGCCGGATGAACCTAAGTGCCCGGGTTCTTACCTCATCTAGATTCCTGCAAGGTGTCATAACAAGATCATCATGGAACTATGAATCCCTAAGCAATCCCATTTTAAAGGCTTCAACAGCCGTAGCTATATCCAGGTTAGGGATATCCAAGGATTCTTTACTAAACTTAATGATATAATCCCTTAATGATTCATTATGACCCTGGGTTATCCTATACAGATCACTAGTTAAACGCTCAAATTTTCTACTACAAGAAAACTGGTTATTAAACAGGTTAACTAGATTAGTAAACGAGGTAATAGAGTAAGGGGGAAGACTTAGCAGCCATTTAAGAGCCGATCCAGTAAGGGTGGATCCAAATCCCTTGCACAGACATGCTTCCTTTAACCCTTCTGGGATGGGATTGATCTCCATCCTTTCCCTATATTGTGCTATGTGTTATTCAGGATCCATTGAGCCATCATATAACTTCATGGTTGGCACGTGGAACCTCTTGGGTATCTCAGCATCACAGATGGGTGGTGCAAAATGAGATATCTTATGGCTCCCATCTGCAATCTCTGGGATAGGCTTGACCACTCCTGGAACACTTGATATCATATCCTTCAGCTTTTGCGATTCCCTAGCCATAGCATGATTGATACCTGTATCCTGCATAAGGCCATGGTTAGTGGTATAAGAATTATTGAAAGTGTTACCTCCCATTGGGTTCAAATTAGGAACACCGGATGTGATTCCATAGTGTTGAGACTCTGGAATTATCGAAGGACCAGTAGAAGCAATGGTCTGCATTGGAATAAAATCTCCCTGATGGATATCTGAATTCCCTGATTGCAAACTCCTTAAGGATCCCGGAATCTGGAAGGATCCATGAAACTGAGAGGATCCTTGAACATGCGAGGATCCTTGAAACTGCGAGGATCCTTGAACATGCGAGGATCCTTGAACATGGGAGGATCCTTGAACCTGCGAGGATCCTTGAACCTGCGAGGATCCTTGAACCTGATAGGATCCTTGAAACGGCCAGAACCCTTGAATCTGCTGCGCTCCCGAGTATCCTCCCGAGCTAGCGAAGGAACCTATATGCTGAGGGAGGGATCCCACTGGTTGGAAGTATGATCCTGAAGTCTGAGTCATTGCTGAAGATCCGTAGTGCACTCCTCTTGGTCCTCCCACATATTGAACGTCTGGAATCACTGAAGGCTGAGAAGTTATAACCGGAGTATCGAAATTCAAAGATCTGGGCATCAATGGGGAACGATCCTCTGCCGATCTCTTCTGTTTCTTGATGTCTCCAATTTCTCTAAGAATTCTTTCATTGATCTTATCCTGCTGCTGTATATGCTCCTTCATCTGCAAAATCAGAGTAAACAAGTCACTAGTAGTAGGAGTATAAGAAGCGGAAGAAGTTGGAGGTTTTGAGAAAATGGGAGTTGGTTTCTTCTCGGCATTTTTCTGAGATCCAGAAGGTGGTGGAGGCAAAGGCGGAATGCCCTGGGATGAATTGACTGCAGACATCGCACTGGAAATGTTCTTTGAAGATGAAGCCATCTGCTTGGATGCAATGAACCAAAATGATCACGAAAATAAGAATCTCTTAGGAATGAAGCACCAATTGCCCCACGGTGGGCGCCAAACTGTTTTGGTCAAAAATCAGTCAATGACAATGCAACCAAACTTTCTGTTGTGAGGAATGATGCTTGAATTGATGAACAACAATTAGGATCACTCAGAAATGAAATGCACAAATGACACAAAGATTTATACGAGGAAAAAGCCCTTGATCAATGAATAATCTCCGGCATAAAAAACCTCGGGTGATGGAAACTACCGATCACCAACTCAAATTAAACAATAAACGTGTTACAACCTCAGATGATAGCGAGCTAAGTACAAGGATCACTATAGCGTATTGTGTAAAAAATGTGTGAAATTGCTAAGTGTTTTGCCGAGAGCTGATGAGAGCAGTTGTACGTGTGTGTGTGTGTAGCCAAAAATAGCCAAGTCTTTTTTAATTAGCTCGCTACCCCTTTAAAATTGAAAAATAACTACACTAACTAACATTCCGCAAATCATGCAAGTCCTCCATGGCTCCATAACGTCCACTTCCAGCCAAGCACGTGCGGAATAAACATGGAATATTCTCTAGGAACGTTGCCAAGACCAAGTCCAAGCTGGTACTCCTGCAAAATAATACCATATTCAAAGTAGACAATCATTAGTATAAGGATCCTTAGGATGATCCATGATCCTGATCCTGAAGCACTTCTGAGGATCACTAATTGACACAGTAGTAAGGATCACCAAACAGAATAATAATTGAGGATCACAGGTCATTGAGAAATCCTCCCCTAACACCTTTCAACTTCCTCTTGGATGATCACATTTCGTTTCGGGGCAAATTTCCTTCTCTTTTGTTGGACCGGCTTAAATGATTTGTCAATACCAAGCTTATGTGTTATAATATCCTTGGAAATACCTGTCATATCCTCATGTTTCCATGCGAATGTCGACATCCTGCATTTCAAAAAGTTCGTCAATTGATTTTCAATATCCTGAGGGACATTGGTTCCTACGAGCACCGAGATATCCGGGTTATCCTGATCCAGGATAATTTTCTTTACATCCTGCTCAGAAGCCTCCAGAATATCCTGGGCCCACATCTTTAATTGCTATGCTGCATTAGGCTTGGTAGAGGATTTCATGGATGATGAGTAACACTCCTTCGCTTCCTGCTGGTCACTATCCACTTTGACAACTCCCCAAGGTGTAGGGATCTTGATGCACTGATGATAAGTTGATGGCACGGCTTTCATATCATGAATCCATGGCCTACCCAATATAATGTTATAGCAGGATAGTGAGTCCATCACGCAAAAGCTTTGTATTGAATTGACCCCTTCAATGTATACGGGTAATTTTATCTCCCCTACAGTGGATTTCGAGGTAATATCCATCGGGGATACATTCATTCTTTTCAATGTCTCCAGCTGAATTATATTGACGAAACTGCCGTTTTCTACCAGTATCCTGCGCACAAAATGGTTAGCGACATACAATGTAATTACTAGAGCATCATGGTGAGGATCCTGAACAGTATTCCTGTCATCACTATCAAAAGTGATCACTTTGTCAGTTGTGAGGGTCGTCATCCTGGCCGGCTTTTCTCCTCTTTCTGCCTTAGCTTCCTTTGCATGTCTCTTAGCTGCGGAATATGAAATCCCGCAAATATCGGATCCTCCTGAAATAAAGTTAATTATTTTGGCATCTGCCGGAGGTGATGCTGCTCGTTCAGGATCTTTCTCAGGATCCTGTCCTTTATTCTTCTTTCTTCCCAGTAGATCCTTTAGATACCCCTTGCTTAGGAGGTAGCTTATTTCTTTCCTTAGAGCGATGCAATCCTCGATGACATGTCCGAAATCCTCGTGGAAGGCACACCATTTGGACTTATCCTTCCAATCAGCTTTTTGTTGATTCTTCCAAGGCCACCTGGCTTTGTCTCCTAAACCCTGCATAGCATACATCAATTCCGGTATATTAACAGAAAAACAATATTCAGACAACTCAGGATACTCCTTAGGATCCTCGTCTTCATTAGCATTGACTTTTTTGCTATCATTTCTGCCATATGGCTTTGAGCGATATGGTTTATACGAGGATTCTGATTTCCTGTTGGTTGACTCATAGGTTGTGGACGAATTCATTCTCTCTTGCATCTTTTTATCATCCTCCAGCCGAATGTATCTTAATGCCCTGTTACGAGCTGCGTCCAGATTCCTGCAGGGATTCATTACAAGATCTTGGTAAAATTGAGAATCTTTTTGCAACCCTATCTTGAAAGCCTGCACAGCTGTTGCAACATCAAGGTGCGGGATAACTGTGACACCTGTGTCACTTCAACCATCAAACAAATGCCAAACCAAGGAAATATTGTATTTCATACTTGGGATTTGTATAAATATGTGTATGCTTTGCACATATCAATTCTTGTTCAATTTCATACTCTACAATGCTTTCTGGAGAATTATACGCAAACTGGTGCATAAACGTACTCAGTTTAATGCGACAAATACTCCGGGAGACCATCATACACTTAACATACCTTAAATAACCTTTACATAACTTAGAAATAAGTTTTGAAGGCTTTGGTATGCTAAAACAAACTTTTGGATCATTCAGGGACTAAAAGTGTCAAAAAGTGCATAAGTTTGCACTTTCGCGCATAACTCACGTTCTGAATACATCCGGACATCCAAAAATTTATGTAAGCATCCTTATATTATGCCTTAGTGTTTGGCATGAGAAAAATCCATTTGTCGCGTCATTTGGATCGTCTTTCGCGCTTATGCGCATACCGTCGTAATTAAGCGAACATCGCGATCGTACGGCCAAACGAACCGACATCCGACATATTTTTGGGCATGTTTCATGTCCACAATGTTTAGGCATCATTTTAGGTCCTTAAAGATGGCTTTACAGGTCTTGAAAGGGCTGGAAATGGCTTAAAAACGCAACAGGGGCCAAATATGTAAATTCTGCAAGTGGTGCAGATCAGAGGGGCCAGGCGGCCCGCGTAAGGTTTGCCCAAATGTGTAGGCGGGCCGCGTAAGGATGTCTGACAGAAGATTTTGCATTTAATGCAGAATCTGGCCTTTCGTTCGATCAAGGGGCGATGCCTTTTCACCCAAATGAATGGCCAAGGGCCAAGTTCAGTGTATTTAACCCCTGGACACATGTACGCACGAGATCAAGGCACGATATTCGATAAAACGATCCTAACGGTTCCACTTTTCCTATAAATACCCCCCCCCTTTAGTGTAAAAATCACAAAATCAGTTCTTAAGGCTCTAAGTTGGAACCGTTGTTTCATACCTGAGCTATTTGATCTTGATTAGCACTCGGGGACCCTCCGTAAGTCTTCTTTCGTTCTTTTATTCGCTTTTCGAGTCCGAAAGTCAACGTTTTGTTGACTTTCTGCATTGACCAGCTTTTGGTCAATGTGAAGTTCATGGAACTTCATA
This sequence comes from Helianthus annuus, assembly GCF_002127325.2. Classification (NCBI taxonomy): domain Eukaryota; kingdom Viridiplantae; phylum Streptophyta; class Magnoliopsida; order Asterales; family Asteraceae; genus Helianthus; species Helianthus annuus. The sequence goes on along the minus strand of NC_035449.2, from coordinate 184,595,713 downwards.
ACGTGAGCGTGATCACGATGGTTATGGTCCATAGTGACCATACCTACTGATTACCACGTTATCTAGGCTCAGTGACGAGTCGTAGTTTCGGCCAAAATGCGCATTCTTGCGTATTTTGTAACCAAACTACTCGTGGGCATCAAAGCCGTTTGTTTTGATGCCAAACCTGTTTCTAAACTTAGTTAAGCATGTTCTAACATGCTTAGCTCGTCACTTTTAGTTTAGTGCTTATATAGGGTCGTAAGGTAAGCGATTTAAACCATCGCTTATACTTTCGAACCCGACCCATTTGGTCGGTCATTAGGACCCGACCAAACACATTAGGTGACCATAGCTATAACCTTCCGAGGTTATACCGTGTGGTCGCAATATTAGGCGTTCCGAACGCGTTCTACGCGAACGACGCGTAAGGTAGCATAAGCTACCTAAACAGGTCGTAATGGACCGTAAGCACTTAGGATTAGTTTCATTTTAGTATGTAGGCTTTGTTAAACCATATTACACGAGTCTCCATACTCGTTTGGTTTTCAAACCCGCGTACTGTCCGATCCTTCTGATTTGGTCCGGTATATTAACATAAGCTACCTATTAGGTGCCGTTGATATTCCGTGATTTTTAGCATTATCTGGTTATTATACAAGGAACTCAAAGCAATCTCAGGTGAGTACATAGTTCCCCTCTTCTACTGTTTTCAACTGTTTTGGGGTGAAGCATGTGTACCTATCTGTTATTTTCATGATTTCAAAGTATAATTGATTATACATATCTTTTAACAAACTGATTGATTACCTATGGTTTAAACACTGATTTCTCAAAGATTACAAAAGAAATTGTTGGAATAGTACTTATTTTGTTCACCAGACCGATTGGTAGTATGATATAGCGCTATAGGACTAGACACCCCATTCCTGTTGTCATGGAATGTCTGAAACCAATTTGTTTCTCCATCCAAATAGGGATTTCCTTTGTGGTATCCTTATAGTCTCAAAGGTGTAGTTTGATGCACCAGGTCTGAATGAATTCTTAAATCGCACCTTTAAAGTATATTTTGATATACTCCCAAAAAGTATAGTTTGATATACTCTCATGTGTGGTATTGTACAGAACCAACATATATTTTGTAATCATCCAAAGCATATTGTGATATGTTACTTACATAACTAAAACATAGTTTAATATGTTATTTATCACATCCAAAGCATATACTGATATGTTAGTTACAAAACTAAAACATGGTTTAATGTGTTATTTATAAATCTAAGGTATACTTGTAATATACTACTGAAAACTATTATTTTGAACAACTAAAGTATATTTAATATACTACCTATCAAACGATTTGGTTTTGGTTAGTGTTTAGATAACGGAACGAGTGTAATGTGATGAAAACATGGTAGATACGCCGCTGGTACTTCTTATATATAAGTGTTTTCATTGCATTACATACCGTGGCGTTATTTAGTACACTTGGGTTAACAATATTGGAACTGAAATATATTTTAATATATTACTTATTCAACTTTCTTAAAACCAAGGTATATTTTATATATACCATAAACGTTTTATTAAAACATTGTTTTTCAAATAACTTAACTTATATAAACTCATTTTACATGGTTATTCAGTTAACCATACATTATTCTCTTATTTATACATATCATCTGATCCTATCGTTTTTCAAATGATTTACAAGACAAAGCAAATTTACAAAGTTCATGACTAAACATTTTCTCAAACATAAGTCATGAACTCCGTTTTCACAAAACCTATGTATCTCACAGGCATTTTTATGCTGACGTACCTATTTTTACACATGTTTCAGGTGCTGTCTTGAGATGATTGTTGATACATGCTACATTTAGGATGGACTCGTGCCTTAGCAACTTTAAAACTTGGAAGATCGTAGTTGTACTGATGTGATTGTAATAGAACAACGAGTTCATTTAATCAATAAAACAATATTTAAATTTCCATGTGTTATGAAACAATGATTCTGTTACAACACTCCCCGACGTTTCTGCCACGTTTTGTTGTTACACGTGGTCGGGGTGTGACAGAAAAGTTGGTATCAGAGCTCATGGTTATAGGGAATTAGGTTATTAGTAATGCTTTGACCTAGTCTATAACCTTCCTAGGACCCTAACGCGAGTTTACTTGCGTTTAGTCATAAAACAATATTGTCACCTATCCTTAGGCGACGACCCCAACAAGAACATAAATTTCAAAACCGCTTTGAAAACTAATCATCTGTTCTAGGATGATTGATTTCTAGGTTTTGAACCCTCTGTTATAGGGTTTTGAACCCCTTTGAATTTTCAAAATCCCGTCAAAGTTGGTCTAAATAATGTGAACACATGCAAACTGGAAGGGTGGATGCCTGTACCCTGAGTTTTCTGTCTAAGGCTAGAGTGTTCGTACAAATCCACATAATCGGACCAGTCACTCTTACCTGGGAACTCTTGGGGTGAGTGTCCACTTATAGGCGAGCATGTCTTCGCGATACATTATTTTTGGCCTGTTTGCTTTGATTAATCACCGAGGTCGTTTGTTACTTTGTAGTAACAAACAAATGACCACTATCCATGCTTTCATCAGATTTGTTTCATCTCATTCTTTTCGTCTAATTCTCTCACTCGTTTCCTCTCATGTTTCCCCTTTTAGAATGCCTCCTCGACGCGACAATCAAATGGCAAATGCCGAACTGGCGGAAATTATCGCGCAACAAATGGCTGCTGCCTTCCCAATTCTTTATGCTCAAATAACTCAAGCCATCAACAACAACAACAACAATGCTCCATGCAATTTCAAGATTTTTAACTCGGCTAAACCACTCAAGTTTAGTGGTTCTGAGGGAGCAACTGGGCTTCTTCAATGGTTCGAGAGCATTGAGAATACTTTCCGTCACGTTCAGTGTCCTGAAAATCGCAAGGTCGAGTTTTCTTCGAGTGTGTTTCAGAAGAGGGCTCTTACGTGGTGGAACGGGGTTATGAGAGACCGCGGTGCTGAGGTTGCATTAGCACAGACTTGGGCCGAGCTTAGGGCTCTTATGATGAAGGAATTCTGTCCTCGTCATGAGCTTAGGGCTCTAGAAAGGGAATTTGATGATTTAAAGCAAGACAGTGGGGAACATCGAGCCTATACTGATCGCTATGAGGAATTGAGCTTGTTATGCCCTACTATGGTTACGCCTCTGGATAAGGCGATTGAGAAATACATTGATGGGCTTCCTGACGTAGTTCAGGACATCGTTACTGGCAGCAACCCTACTACTGTCAGACAAGCCATTGAATTGGCTGCCACTCTGACTGAATCCCAAATCAGGAAGCGCAAGCTGTTTCGGAAGGGCGACTTAAGACCATCTGACAAGACTGCTCATGTGGAACCAAAGGAAGAAAGTGCTGAGGTGTCCAAGAAGAAAAAGCGCAAAGCCTCTCAAAGCTACGCTGTAACTGCTCAAGACAAACAAGTTGCACCAAACCAGCCAACACAACCTCGTAAAAGACAAAACTATGTTGGTACCGCACCGTTGTGCAACAAATGCAACCGTCATCATCTAGAGCAAGAGCAGTGTCACAAATGTACCCACTGTGGGCGGTTGGGACATTTGATCAATGTTTGTCGTTATGCAAATCAAGCTGCTGCAAACCCTGCTGCTGTTCAAGCACGGTTCCCTCCAGGGTCATGTTATAACTGTGGTGACCTTACCCACTACAGGAACAATTGCCCAAGGCTTGTTAACATACCTCCAGCGCGTGGACGAGTGTTCAACATCAATGAGGCAAACATGAACAATGATGCAGCAGTGAACAATTAGTGTTTTGTATTTCCTTAGTTGCTATCTTTTGACACTTCAAGACAATTCCGTTGTTACATAAATAAAGATTTGTTGTTTTTATTTCTGCAAAAATTTATGCGTTTATATGAATGCTTGATGAAACCTTATGATGTCAACCCAAAGACAAACTACTGGTATGGTTCTGTCATATTATGATCACTTGTGATCTCCCCAAGAACCTTAAACTCTCGTTTCTTTTAAGAAACAAAGTCAAACTCTTATCGAGAATCCCACTATCTTTATAGATAGATCCTTAAAAATCATTAAAGTACCAATTGAAATCCATGGATTGGATTCCTAGTGTGCTTTGAATATCCATACCTAAAGGTAACAAAATGAAGAATCAAGTTAACTAAATTTGTGCTTTCTTACATGTTTTGTGGTTGTATGTGATCCATCCAAATCCTCATAGAATCTTTCATATCTTCATACGAGAGATTCATAATAGGATATCTAAAGATACTATCTTAAACCCTTAATGGATTTCAACATTGTAGTTAAGTCCCTCGGGTTATAAAGTATTATTGTATAATTGGACCTCTTGAATGGTCTGCTTAAACAGATTGATTTTGAAAATCTGATTAGAAATATCATGTGATGATGTAACTAAAAATGATCCCTTAAGCGGTCTATTTAAAGAGATCGTACGACGGTCTAGTTAAGAAGATCATGTGTTGATCTAGTTAAAAAGATCGTTCGTTGATCAAATTAAAAGGATCCTTTGGTGGTCTAGTCGAATCGCTTCATGTTATTCAAGAAATTCTTCCTACGGAATATGAAATGGACTGTGCGAACTGTGCAAGGAATTACGTAATTATGGAGGCCTACATAATTATGGAATTCAGTGCACAGGAACCACAGGAAGTTTCATCATGTGTTAAGACCTAGTGACAAGAATAATGATACGGGAGGAGTCTCGGACCTCGACCAATGTCATTTATTCTTACACTCCCCCAATTCTGATCTCAATCACACACCAAGTTTTCCTATGATAAGCCTTCATAAGAAACGTTCGTCAATCAGTAGTTCAAAATTTCATGTTTTACTATTTCAAGGAATTCACTCTGAGGGTTAACAAATTCGCTAAGAATCCTAACATGGCCCAGGGTTTTACCTAAGGGTTCAATGGATCTATTATAAGGCGAAACCTTCACAGCTGTCCTCACGAGTTTCCTCTAGAATTAAATTTCGGGACGAAATTTCCTAAAGTAGGGGAGACTGTGACACCTGTGTCACTTCAACCATCAAACAAATGCCAAACCAAGGAAATATTGTATTTCATACTTGGGATTTGTATAAATATGTGTATGCTTTGCACATATCAATTCTTGTTCAATTTCATACTCTACAACGCTTTCTGGAGAATTATACGCAAACTGGTGCATAAACGTACTCAGTTTAATGCGACAAATACTCCGGGAGACCATCATACACTTAACATACCTTAAATAACCTTTACATAACTTAGAAATAAGTTTTGAAGGCTTTGGTATGCTAAAACAAACTTTTGGATCATTCAGGGACTAAAAGTGTCAAAAAGTGCATAAGTTTGCACTTTCGCGCATAACTCACGTTCTGAATACATCCAGACATCCAAAAATTTATGTAAGCATCCTTATATTATGCCTTAGTGTTTGGCATGAGAAAAATCCATTTGTCGCGTCATTTGGATCGTCTTTCGCGCTTATGCGCATACCGTCGTAATTAAGCGAACATCGCGATCGTACGGCCAAACGAACCGACATCCGACATATTTTTGGGCATGTTTCATGTCCACAATGTTTAGGCATCATTTTAGGGCCTTAAAGATGGCTTTACAGGTCTTGAAAGGGCTGGAAATGGCTTAAAAACGCAACAGGGGCCAAATATGTAAATTCTGCAAGTGGTGCAGATCAGAGGGGCCAGGCGGCCCGCGTAAGGTTTGCCCAAATGTGTAGGCGGGCCGCGTAAGGATGTCTGACAGAAGATTTTGCATTTAATGCAGAATCTGGCCTTTCGTTCGATCAAGGGGCGATGCCTTTTCACCCAAATGAAGGGCCAAGGGCCAAGTTCAGTGTATTTAACCCCTGGACACATGTACGCACGAGATCAAGGCACGATATTCGATAAAACGATCCTAACGGTTCCACTTTTCCTATAAATACCCCCCCCCCCTTTAGTGTAAAAATCACAAAATCAGATCTTAAGGCTCTAAGTTGGAACCGTTGTTTCATACCTGAGCTATTTGTTCTAGATTAGCACTCGGGGACCCTCCGTAAGTCTTCTTTCGTTCTTTTATTCGCTTTTCGAGTCCGAAAGTCAACGTTTTGTTGACTTTCTGCATTGACCAGCTTTTGGTCAATGTGAAGTTCATGGAACTTCATAACGTGAGCGTGATCACGATGGTTATGGTCCATAGTGACCATACCTACTGATTACCACGTTATCTAGGCTCAGTGACGAGTCGTAGTTTCGGCCAAAATGCGCATTCTTGCGTATTTTGTAACCAAACTACTCGTGGGCATCAAAGCCGTTTGTTTTGATGCCAAACCTGTTTCTAAACTTAGTTAAGCATGTTCTAACATGCTTAGCTCGTCACTTTTAGTTTAGTGCTTATATAGGGTCGTAAGGTAAGCGATTTAAACCATCGCTTATACTTTCGAACCCGACCCATTTGGTCGGTCATTAGGACCCGACCAAACACATTAGGTGACCATAGCTATAACCTTCCGAGGTTATACCGTGTGGTCGCAATATTAGGCGTTCCGAACGCGTTCTACGCGAACGACGCGTAAGGTAGCATAAGCTACCTAAACAGGTCGTAATGGACCGTAAGCACTTAGGATTAGTTTCATTTTAGTATGTAGGCTTTGTTAAACCATATTACACGAGTCTCCATACTCGTTTGGTTTTCAAACCCGCGTACTGTCCGATCCTTCTGATTTGGTCCGGTATATTAACATAAGCTACCTATTAGGTGCCGTTGATATTCCGTGATTTTTAGCATTATCTGGTTATTATACAAGGAACTCAAAGCAATCTCAGGTGAGTACATAGTTCCCCTCTTCTACTGTTTTCAACTGTTTTGGGGTGAAGCATGTGTACCTATCTGTTATTTTCATGATTTCAAAGTATAATTGATTATACATATCTTTTAACAAACTGATTGATTACCTATGGTTTAAACACTGATTTCTCAAAGATTACAAAAGAAATTGTTGGAATAGTACTTATTTTGTTCACCAGACCGATTGGTAGTATGATATAGCGCTATAGGACTAGACACCCCATTCCTGTTGTCATGGAATGTCTGAAACCAATTTGTTTCTCCATCCAAATAGGGATTTCCTTTGTGGTATCCTTATAGTCTCAAATGTGTAGTTTGATGCACCAGGTCTGAATGAATTCTTAAATCGCACCTTTAAAGTATATTTTGATATACTCCCAAAAAGTATAGTTTGATATACTCTCATGTGTGGTATTGTACAGAACCAACATATATTTTGTAATCATCCAAAGCATATTGTGATATGTTACTTACATAACTAAAACATAGTTTAATATGTTATTTATCACATCCAAAGCATATACTGATATGTTAGTTACAAAACTAAAACATGGTTTAATGTGTTATTTATAAATCCAAGGTATACTTGTAATATACTACTGAAAACTATTATTTTGAACAACTAAAGTATATTTAATATACTATCTATCAAACGATTTGGTTTTGGTTAGTGTTTAGATAACGGAACGAGTGTAATGTGATGAAAACATGGTAGATACGCCGCTGGTACTTCTTATATATAAGTGTTTTCATTGCATTACATACCGTGGCGTTATTTAGTACACTTGGGTTAACAATATTGGAACTGAAATATATTTTAATATATTACTTATTCAACTTTCTTAAAACCAAGGTATATTTTATATATACCATAAACGTTTTATTAAAACATTGTTTTTCAAACAACTTAACTTATATAAACTCATTTTACATGGTTATTCAGTTAACCATACATTATTCTCTTATTTATACATATCATCTGATCCTATCGTTTTTCAAATGATTTACAAGACAAAGCAAATTTACAAAGTTCATGACTAAACATTTTCTCAAACATAAGTCATGAACTCCGTTTTCACAAAACCTATGTATCTCACAGGCATTTTTATGCTGACGTACCTATTTTTACACATGTTTCAGGTGCTGTCTTGAGATGATTGTTGATACATGCTACATTTAGGATGGACTCGTGCCTTAGCAACTTTAAAACTTGGAAGATCGTAGTTGTACTGATGTGATTGTAATAGAACAACGAGTTCATTTAATCAATAAAACAATATTTAAATTTCCATGTGTTATGAAACAATGATTCTGTTACAACACTCCCCGACGTTTCCGCCACGTTTTGTTGTTACACGTGGTCGGGGTGTGACAATATCTAAGGATTCCCGGGTAAACTTATTCACATAATCCCTCAAGGATTCCTGGGGTCCTTGAGTTATCCTGTAAAGATCACTGGTTAGTTTCTCAAAACTTCGGCTGCAAGAAAATTGACTATTAAATAAATTAACCAAGTGAGCAAATGAAGTAATTGAGTGAGGAGGAACATTTAATAGCCATTTTAAGGCTGATCCTGTTAAGGTAGAACCAAAACCCTTGCATAGGCATACTTCCTTGAGATCCAGAGGGATAGGGTTGATTTCCATCCTTTCCCTATACTGGGCAATATGCTACTCAGGATTCGTGCTTCCATCGTAGAGCTTCATGTTGGGGGTCTGAAATCTTTTTGGGATTTCAGCATCACAGATAGGATTCGCAAACCGGGATATCCTGTGACTGTCCTGGGATACTTCTGGAATCGGCTGGACCACCCCAGGCACACTGGATATCATGTCCTTTAGCTTCTGAAGCTCCCTAGATAAAGCTGATGTCACACCTGCATCCTGCAAAGATCCAACACTGTTAGTGGCAAGAGTATTATTATTATTAGATACATTACCGGCTTGGGGATTCTGGCCATATCCTGAAGCATATCCTGAGCTTCTCACAGTTACTCTTACCGAAGAAGGTATCTCAGGAGTATGATTCTGGGAATGGCTAGGCACAATATTCCCCCGGTTATCCTCGGTATAAACCGCAGAACTGAAGTTCAAAGCCCTGGGTTGCAAGGGAGTGACAGTATCCTCAGCAGGCCGACTCGGACCGGACTTCAAGAGTTGTATCTCTCTTATCAGCATCTGATTAGTTTCCTGCTGCTGCCTCATCTGTTCCTGTACACTACCAAACAAATTTATAATTTCCTTATTAGAAGCTAAGACAGGACCAGATCCCTAGATATTGCGAGCGGGGATAACATCCCGAGCCACATGAATTTCAGTTCCTTGGGAAGAAGCTTGAGATCTAGGAGGAGGTGGTGGAAGCACCGAACCAATTGTTGCAGAGGTTGTAGCAGACATGGTGGAAGAGCTCATGTTTGATCTTGAGGCCATTGAAAACAGTGAAGCAAAAAGTTTTGAAAATAGGAAACCAAGTAGCGATTTTGCAAAAGCTTTTAGTAGAAATAGCACCACTCACCCCACGGTGGGCGCCAAATTGTTTTGGTCAAAAATTACCGAAGCAATTAAGTGATCAAATTAGTTAAGTGAGGTAGTGTGCTAGAAATGTGTGTTGAAAATATTCAAGTTAAGATGTTTGTAAAAACAGTTTCAGGATACGGCTCAGGATATAGAACTGTATCTATGATCAAACAATGAGCAAAAAACTAAAGGGTGACACAGGATATACAAGGAAAGCCCTTGATCAATCTAGATCGCCGGCACAAAACCTCGAGAGCTGACAATCGCAGCTGCCTCGTTCTTCTATTACTTCAAATATCAGGATACAGTGCAGGATATGATGCGGATCAACTAAGTGTTACAACGAGATCTGAATACAAGTGTTGGTGTGTAGTGATTGCTAATAGCTAGAGAGCAAAGTGTGCGAATGAGAGTGAGTGCCTTAATCTGATCCGATTATACTATTTACAGTTAAACAAAAACAACTAACTATCCTAATAAACCGGGATGCTTCGAATATTCCCCAAGTTAACGTTGCAGTCCTGGTCTTTTGGGTTCAACGTCTTTAATCTAACCGATTTACCCGAGTCTTGGGGGGGAAGAAGTCTTCTTGAACGTTGGAGACTTGCACCTCCTAATCTGCACGTGATTAATTCAGTTACCAATATCCTGATCCGGTATCCTGATCACAAATAAACAATCAAAGTCAGAATATAGTCAGGATATATGCTCAGAAAATAGCCCATAAAGCTTCTGTATGCTTGGTATAACTCCGAGATCAGCAATGAACTTTTTCATCTAAACAGCCTCCTTAGCAGCTTCTGAAGCCGCTATATATTTTGATTCAGTGGACGATTGGGCCACCACGCTTTGCTTAGAACTCTTCCAAGTTATAGCACCACCATTTAAAGTAAAAACATAACCTTTCTGAGATCGTGAGTCGTCACGATCCGTTTGGAAGCTTGCGTCAGTGTAACACTTTACTTTCATCTCTTCTTCCAAACTGCCAAATATCAGAAACATATCCTTAGTTCTTTTTAAGTACTTTAGGATATTTTTCACAGTAATCCAGTGACTTTTACAAGGATTCTGTTGATATCTGCTAGTCAAGCTCAGAGCATACAATACGTCCGGTCTAGTACATAACATGGCATACATAATGGAACCGATAACAGAGGCATATGGAACCTTTTTCATATCCTCTTTATCTTTGTCTAATTTGGGACACTGATGACTATTTAGTACGATTCCACTTGCCATTGGCAAGAGACCCTTCTTGGAATCTTGCATCGAAAAACGTCGAATGACCTTATCAATATATGTACTTTGACTAAGTCCAAGTAGCCGCTTAGATCTATCTCTATAAATCTTTGTTCCTAGAATATAAGAAGCTTCTCCAAGATCCTTCATTGAGAAACATTTACCAAGCCCGGATTTAACGTCTTGCAGCATCGGGATATTGTTTCCAAATGAGAAGTATGTCATCTACATACAGGATTAGAAAAGTAATAGAACTCCCACTTGCCTTCTTGTAAACACACGGCTCATCTTCGTTTTTAATGAAACCAAACTGTTTAATTTTCTGATCAAAATGAAGATTCCAGCTTCGAGATGCTTGTTTCAATCCATAAATGGATTTATTTAATTTGCAAACTTTCTCAGGATTCTAAGGATCTACAAAACCTATAGGCTGCTCCATATAGACATCTTCTGTAAGGTGTCCATTTAGGAATGTGGTTTTGACATCCATTTGCCATATCTCTTAGTCATAATATGCAGCTATGGCAAGTAGAATCCTAATAGACTTAAGCATGGCTACTGGTGAGAAGGTTTCTTCATAATCAACTCCTTGAGTTTGAGTAAAACCTTTAGCAACCAACTGAGCCTAAAGGTTTGCACATTTCCATCCATGTCTGTTTTCAACTTGAAAACTGTGACACTTCGGGTTTTCCCCGGACAATCTTTCGATGTAACTTGTGTGTACATAGATTCTATTAAAATGAAAATCCTATTGTGTTACATGCTATGTGTATTCATGTAAATGTGTATATAGATATAAACGTGTATGTGTTATATATATATATATATATATATATAAATAGATATAAGAGAGTGTGTGTGTATGTGAGATGAACCGGAACCCGAAACCACAACCAAACCCGAGACCCGACTCGAGACTTAGGCCGGTTTGGGCCTTGTGACCGGAACCCCCCCTAGCCCAACTCGGTACATTATATAAACCAACCCACCCCTCCCTTAACTATTTTTACAAATCTCACAACACTCTCACACTCTCCTCTCATCTCTCTCACTAAAACCCTAAAACCCTAAGTTTCTAGCAACCAAAATCATCTCCCCATTCCTTCATATCTCTCGGATCAAGTGAGCTATCAACAAGGAAGATCGGCCGAACCAAGAGACCACCCGAACACCCCTTTTCTCTCAACCCCGAGTAACCGGTTAGTGTTTATATGTTCATGGTTGTTGATGTTTGTTATGGTTTTATGCTTGTTGATGTGATTAGAGGTTTTAGTATGAATATTAGGCTTGTATGTTCATAAATATGCTAAGGGAGGTGGTTACTCGATGATGTTTTGTTGATCATAGTTTTGGGTTATCCGATAAATGTTAAGGGGTTGGTTAGAATTGCATGTTCTTAGGATTTGTTTGTTAACAAATATGATTTCTATGATAGAATAGGTGTTATGATCTTTGTCAAGAAATGATACATGGTTTTATAAGCTTCCTGTTTTGATTCGGGTTTATTGAGAGTTCATGAGTATGCTGATTTCTTGTTTATGTGTTTGAAGTTTTATTTGAATAAATGAAGAACATGTATGAAGATGTTATGAACATTCAAATATTATGGTTTTTGATCTGTTTTGGTAAGAAATCAGACAAACAAACATGTTTAGTGGGTATAGTACATAATTCTCATGAAAATGAAATCCTATTGGCTAGTACTGTTTTGCAGGTTCTAGAAACTGTTTTACGTGCACGTAATCACGGTTGCGAGTCGCAACCTTTGGTTGCTACTCGAAACCACAGCAGGATTTGTCGAGACCTCCCGGTTGCGAGTCGTAATCAACGCGTATCGATCCGATTGCGAGTCGTAACCACAACTGCTTTGTCGGAACCGCCGGTTGCGAGTCGGAATCTCTGATTGCGAGTCGTAACCAAAGCATGATGAACCGAGACCTCGGTTGCGAGTCGCAACCTTGGTTGCGAGTCACCCTTGTCTCGACTGGGCTGTTATTGGGCCAAAGAACTTGTTGGATTGTCTGTTAACTGGACTGCTTGTGTAACTGTTACTGTTTAGGCCCAATACCCCAACTGTTTGTGTATTCGCATGTTATACGTGTTTGCTATATGTATTGCCATACGTGTTCGCTATGTGTTTACTCGTACCCGACTTGACCCATACTTGGTAACCATGTTAGGACGTGGTGACCAACATACTTAACCAAGTAACGTATCATACCGAGCAACCCAAGGTGAGTTCACAACTTAAAAGCATGCGTCCCGGTGGTTTGGGACACGAGACTAAAACAACCCTATCCCCTTGTAAAGGGGATACCGTCTACATTCCTTCCCTAGTTATTGGGAACAAACTTACTTTATCTTCCCTTGTATTGGGAAACCTTTTTAGTTAATTACTGTTTATACGGAATGCAACCAACGGCACTAAACGCAACTCTATCACTCAAGTCCCTACTACATAATACCGATTAGTCGCCGGTGCCAGGCGAACGGGTTATTAGTTGATAGCGCTATTTAGGTCTTACCAGCCTCACACCGTGCCATGGTATGGGATCGGTCGTGAACTAATGTACTCAGGCATCCGTCAATGATGATAGAACATTGACATCGGGGCATCCTGCGGAAACGCAAACGGTTACCTAGTGTTCGGTATTGGAAAAACAGTTTAGTCGCTAACTTTTGGGGTAGCTCCCCATGGCATGTATAAACGGATAAATTAACTGGTGAAACAAGTTTTTGGTAATTAAAACTGGACAACTAGTGAACTCACTCAGCATTATTGTTGACCCCTTTACTGCATGCTTTGCAGGTGGCCAGTGACTGGAGCAGCTACTTGGGATGTGTAGTGGTCGTCTGCCCGTGTGTTGGGCATTTATTATGCTTACCTTATGAACACTGTTTAAAACTATTTAATTATGCTTCCGCTACTTGTTACTGTTTAAACTTGAAACCTTAAACTCTGAACTTGATATTTGCTAATCTTATGGTTAGTAAGTATTACTTTCGTTATCAATTTAGTTATTCAGTGTAATTGGTGGCTGGATCCTGGTCAGTCACGCCCTCGAAGCGGGTGTTATCCGCAGGTGGATTTTGGGGGTGTGATAGATTGGTATCAGAGCCATTGGTTATAGTGAACTTGGTTTTAAAAGGGGGAAAATCTTTTTGAGAAAAACCAGACTATAACCCGTGACTCGTGACGACACTACACTCCAAGTACAAGGCTCGACTTATCTGACCTCATAGCTCGGACCCATATTTGCTTGTTTGTTTGTCTTATGCTTCTGCTTTGCTATACATACTAGTTTGCCTGATTAGATAGATACATCTTCTCTCTTCTATCTTATTCTCGCTATCACACACTCATACTATGTTTTCTGGTTATGAAGACAATGAGTGGACGCGGACGAGGAAACGTCAACATGACTCAGGCTCAGTTCACTAACCTGCTCAACACTGTGGCTGCAGCTTTCGCAGCTCACCCTATAGGTAAACTCGATGTTTTAGGATGTTTAGATCCTACCGCCACATCGTCTTTTCGCCTCTAAACCTATTTCGCTTCACTCCTCACAACAGGTCAGCCTGCACCTGTGCAACCACGTGTCTGTACCTTCAAGACCTTCATGGATTGCAAGCCTCTTCCATTCAGTGGCACTGAGGGTGCCATAGGTCTCCTGCACTGGATCGAGAAGGTCGAAGCTGTCTTCGCTGTCTGCGAGTGTCCCCCTGCTAATTGGGTGAAGTTTGCTACTGGTACTCTAGAGGGAAGCGCACTCTCATGGTGGAAGGCGCAAATTCAAATGCTTGGTTTGGAGACTGCAAACGCTACTGCGTGGGAAGATTTCAAGGATATGATCAAGGAAGAGTACTGTCACAGGGATGACATCCACAAGCTTGAGAATGAGTACTATGAACTCAAGATGGTTGGGTCAGAGATTGAAACCTACACCAAGCTGTCCAACGACTATGCTGCTCTTTGTCCAAACATGTCTCGACCTATGTATCGAAGAATCGAACTGTACATCAAGGGTCTGGCTCCAGAAATTCGAAGCCATGTAACTTCAGCCAACCACACTACCATTCAGCCGATCGTTCGACTTGCTCACAAACTCACTGATCAGGCTGTGGAAGAGGGCAGGTTGCCCAAAAGAATCAGTGCTACTGTCGGAACTTCTAGTGACAACAAGCATAAGTGGGAAGGAAATCAAAGCAAGGATGCTAACCCTACTCAAGCCCCAGCACAGCAAAGGAAAACTGACAACAACAAAGGCACTCAGCAACAGGGTGGCTACCGGGGAAACTACCCTAAGTGCAACAAGTGTAACAGGCACCACAATGGGGCATGCAACAAGGGTCAGTGTCAGCGATGCCACAAGATGGGGCACGAAGCAAAGGATTGTAGAAGTCAGTTCCCGGCAAGACAGAATCAGCAACAACCCCAACAGCAACAGCAGCAGGGAAACAATAGAGCATGTTTTAAATGTGGGGCAACAGGGCACATGCGAAAGGATTGCCCTGAACTGAATCAGAATCGCAACAACAATCAGGGAGCTGGGAACAATGAGCAAAACAACAATGCTGGGAATGCAAGGGGAAGAGCTTTCGTGATTGGAGCTGGTGAAGCAAGGAACGATCCCAACGTCGTGGCGGGTAAGTTCCTACTTGATGATCGTTATGTTTCTGTGTTATTTGATTCCGGTGCCGATGCCAGTTATGTATCCCTTCGCATTAGTAAGAAACTTAAGCACTCGCCCGCATTATTAAGTTCTAAGCACATCGTCGAGATAGCTAATGGTAAGAACATCGAGGCCACGCACATGATCCACGACTGCACCCTAGAATTGTCTGGCCACACGTTTAGTATCGATCTTTTCCCTGTCAAACTTGGAAGCTTCGACGTCGTCATTGGCATGGATTGGTTATCCAAACATCGCGCTAAAATCCTCTGTCAAGAGAAAGCAGTTCGTATACCTCGTCGTTCTGGTCAACCCCTCATCGTTCAAGGCAACAAAGGTGGAGAAGTCACAGGCATTATCTCGCTTCTAAAAGCTCAGAAGTGTCTGCAAAAAGGGCACACCGCTATCCTAGCTCTTGTCACCGACACCCACGATAAGGAAAAGAGGATTGAAGATTTTCCTGTAGTACGCGACTATCCCGAGGTATTTCCTGAGGAACTACCTGGACTCCCTCCTCACCGTCAGGTCGAATTCCAAATCGAGCTAGCTCCCGGAGCCGCACCCATAGCTCGTGCACCGTACCGTTTAGCCCCTGCAGAACTGAAGGAACTCTCCACGCAACTACAAGAACTTTTGGATAAAGGATTTATCCGTCCTAGTTCATCACCCTGGGGAGCACCAGTACTCTTTGTCAAGAAGAAGGATGGCACATTCCGAATGTGCATCGACTATCGTGAGCTGAACAAGGTTACCATCAAGAATCGTTACCCTCTCCCGCGCATCGACGACCTATTCGATCAGCTGCAAGGATCGGGCTACTATTCCAAGATTGACCTGCGATCAGGCTATCATCAGCTGAGAGTTCGTGACGAAGATATTTCCAAGACTGCGTTCAGGACTCGTTATGGTCATTACGAGTTCCTCGTTATGCCTTTTGGAATGACTAACGCACCTGCAGTGTTCATGGATCTTATGAACCGCGTATGTAAGCCTTACCTCGACAAATTTGTGATTGTGTTTATCGACGACATCCTGATTTATTCGAAAAGTCAAGAAGAGCATGAACAGCACCTACGCCTTATCCTCGAACTCCTTCGCAACGAGCAACTGTACGCCAAATTCTCTAAATGTGACTTCTGGCTTCGAGAAGTCCATTTCCTCGGCCATGTAGTTAATAAGAACGGAATTCACGTCGACCCCGCTAAGATCGAATCGATAAAGAACTGGCCTACGCCTAAGACTCCCACTGAAGTTCGCCAATTTTTGGGTTTGGCAGGCTACTACCGCAGATTCATTCAGGGATTCTCGAAGATTGCACAACCTCTCACGACACTCACTCAGAAAGGCGTCGCCTACAAGTGGAATGCAGCACAGGAATCTGCTTTTCAGAGGCTTAAGGATAACCTCTGTAGCGCCCCTATTCTCTCGTTGCCTGAAGGCACTGACGACTTTGTGGTTTACTGCGATGCGTCTATTCATGGGCTCGGTTGCGTGCTAATGCAACGCGAGAAAGTTATTGCCTACGCCTCTCGACAACTCAAGACGCATGAAAAGAACTACACGACGCATGACTTGGAACTGGGAGCAGTGATCTTTGCTCTTAAGATATGGAGACATTACCTGTACGGTACCAAGTGTACTATTTACACCGATCACAGGAGTCTCGAGCATATCTTCAGGCAAAAGGAATTGAACATGCGACAACGTCGATGGGTCGAACTCTTGAATGACTACGAATGCGCCATCAAGTATCATCCGGGCAAGGCCAATGTCGTGGCAGACGCCCTCAGCCGAAAGGACACCGTACCGAAGCGCGTGCGAGCATTGCAACTTACCATCCAGTCTAACCTCCCTACCCAGATCCGAAATGCTCAAGCTGAAGCATTGAAACCGGAAAACATCAGAGCTGAGTCTCTGCGAGGGTCGAGACAACGACTAGAACAGAAAGAAGATGGCGCTTACTATGTAACAGGGCGCATTTGGGTCCCTCTCTATGGAGATTTGCGTGAACTCGTGATGGACGAAGCCCACAAGTCCCGCTACTCAGTACATCCTGGTTCGGACAAGATGTACCACGACTTGAAGACTACGTATTGGTGGCCTGGTATGAAGGCCCACATAGCAACATACGTCAGCAAATGCTTGACTTGCGCGAGAGTCAAGACAGAATACCAGAAGCCGGCAGGCCTACTCCAACAACCAGAAATCCCGAAATGGAAATGGGAGCAAATTTCCATGGATTTTGTTACAGGGCTACCTAGGTCTCAACGCGGAAATGATACTATTTGGGTAATCGTAGATCGATTGACCAAGTCCGCGCACTTTCTGGCTATTAAGGAAACAGACAGGTTTTCTACCTTGGCGGAGATTTACTTAAAGGAAGTAGTTTCGAGGCATGGAGTGCCAACCTCGATTATTTCCGACCGAGACGCTCGATTTACTTCGGAATTGTGGCAAGCTATGCACAAATGCTTTGGCTCACGTTTGGACATGAGCACTGCTTATCACCCGCAAACGGATGGACAGTCTGAACGCACCATCCAGACTCTAGAAGACATGCTTAGAGCGTGTGTGATCGATTTTGGCAAGAACTGGGAGAAGCATCTACCGCTAGTAGAGTTCTCTTACAACAACAGCTACCACACCAGTATTCAGGCAGCACCTTTTGAGGCATTGTACGGTCGTAAATGTCGGTCACCTCTCTGCTGGGCGGAAATCGGTGATAGTCAAGTCACGGGCCCAGAGATGGTGGTAGATACAACGGAAAAGATTGCCCAGATCAGACAACGCATGGCGGCAGCTCGTGACCGTCAGAAGAGTTACGCTGATAAGCGTAGGAAACCCTTGGAATTCCAGGTCGGTGACCGGGTTCTACTTAAAGTCTCACCCTGGAAGGGTGTGGTTCGCTTTGGTAAACGGGGCAAGCTTAATCCACGATATATCGGACCATTCGAAATTACCGAGAAGATCGGTAAGGTCGCTTATAGATTGAACCTGCCTGAAGAACTGAGTGCGGTACACAACGTTTTTCACGTATCTAACCTGAAGAAGTGTTTGTCGGATGAAACACTTGTGATTCCTTTTAAGGAACTAACGATTGACGAACAGCTACACTTTACTGAGGAACCGATTGAAATCACTGATCGAGAGATCAAAATCCTCAAACGTAGCCAGATACCTCTTGTACGAGTCCGTTGGAACTCGCGACGTGGCCCAGAGTATACCTGGGAGCGGGAAGACCAGATGAAGCACAAGTATCCCCAGCTGTTCCCTAACGAAAACCCCAGCACTGAAGCTACAGCCGAATTTCGGGACGAAATTCCAAACTAACGGGGGGATGATGTGACACCCCGTTGAAACGCTTTCACTTACACTAGCTTGACAGTGGCTGCCTTAACTTTCGGGACGAAAGTTCCTAAAACTTGGGGATAATGTGACACTTCGGGTTTTCCCCGGACAATCTTTCGATGTAACTTGTGTGTACATAGATTCTATTAAAATGAAAATCCTATTGTGTTACATGCTATGTGTATTCATGTAAATGTGTATATAGATATAAACGTGTATGTGTTATATATATATATATATATATAAATAGATATAAGAGAGTGTGTGTGTATGTGAGATGAACCGGAACCCGAAACCACAACCAAACCCGAGACCCGACTCGAGACTTAGGCCGGTTTGGGCCTTGTGACCGGAACCCCCCCTAGCCCAACTCGGTACATTATATAAACCAACCCACCCCTCCCTTAACTATTTTTACAAATCTCACAACACTCTCACACTCTCCTCTCATCTCTCTCACTAAAACCCTAAAACCCTAAGTTTCTAGCAACCAAAATCATCTCCCCATTCCTTCATATCTCTCGGATCAAGTGAGCTATCAACAAGGAAGATCGGCCGAACCAAGAGACCACCCGAACACCCCTTTTCTCTCAACCCCGAGTAACCGGTTAGTGTTTATATGTTCATGGTTGTTGATGTTTGTTATGGTTTTATGCTTGTTGATGTGATTAGAGGTTTTAGTATGAATATTAGGCTTGTATGTTCATAAATATGCTAAGGGAGGTGGTTACTCGATGATGTTTTGTTGATCATAGTTTTGGGTTATCCGATAAATGTTAAGGGGTTGGTTAGAATTGCATGTTCTTAGGATTTGTTTGTTAACAAATATGATTTCTATGATAGAGTAGGTGTTATGATCTTTGTCAAGAAATGATACATGGTTTTATAAGCTTCCTGTTTTGATTCGGGTTTATTGAGAGTTCATGAGTATGCTGATTTCTTGTTTATGTGTTTGAAGTTTTATTTGAATAAATGAAGAACATGTATGAAGATGTTATGAACATTCAAATATTATGGTTTTTGATCTGTTTTGGTAAGAAATCAGACAAACAAACATGTTTAGTGGGTATAGTATATAATTCTCATGAAAATGAAATCCTATTGGCTAGTACTGTTTTGCAGGTTCTAGAAACTGTTTTACGTGCACGTAATCACGGTTGCGAGTCGCAACCTTTGGTTGCTACTCGAAACCACAGCAGGATTTGTCGAGACCTCCCGGTTGCGAGTCGTAATCAACGCGTATCGATCCGATTGCGAGTCGTAACCACAACTGCTTTGTCGGAACCGCCGGTTGCGAGTCGGAATCTCTGATTGCGAGTTGTAACCAAAGCATGACGAACCGAGACCTCGGTTGCGAGTCGCAACCTTGGTTGCGAGTCACCCTTGTCTCGACTGGGCTGTTATTGGGCCAAAGAACTTGTTGGATTGTCTGTTAACTGGACTGCTTGTGTAACTGTTACTGTTTAGGCCCAATACCCCAACTGTTTGTGTATTCGCATGTTATACGTGTTTGCTATATGTATTGCCATACGTGTTCGCTATGTGTTTACTCGTACCCGACTTGACCCATACTTGGTAACCATGTTAGGACGTGGTGACCAACATACTTAACCAAGTAACGTATCATACCGAGCAACCCAAGGTGAGTTCACAACTTAAAAGCATGCGTCCCGGTGGTTTGGGACACGAGACTAAAACAACCCTATCCCCTTGTAAAGGGGATACCGTCTACATTCCTTCCCTAGTTATTGGGAACAAACTTACTTTATCTTCCCTTGTATTGGGAAACCTTTTTAGTTAATTACTGTTTATACGGAATGCAACCAACGGCACTAAACGCAACTCTATCACTCAAGTCCCTACTACATAATACCGATTAGTCGCCGGTGCCAGGCGAACGGGTTATTAGTTGATAGCGCTATTTAGGTCTTACCAGCCTCACACCGTGCCATGGTATGGGATCGGTCGTGAACTAATGTACTCAGGCATCCGTCAATGATGATAGAACATTGACATCGGGGCATCCTGCGGAAACGCAAACGGTTACCTAGTGTTCGGTATTGGAAAAACAGTTTAGTCGCTAACTTTTGGGGTAGCTCCCCATGGCATGTATAAACGGATAAATTAACTGGTGAAACAAGTTTTTGGTAATTAAAACTGGACAACTAGTGAACTCACTCAGCATTATTGTTGACCCCTTTACTGCATGCTTTGCAGGTGGCCAGTGACTGGAGCAGCTACTTGGGATGTGTAGTGGTCGTCTGCCCGTGTGTTGGGCATTTATTATGCTTACCTTATGAACACTGTTTAAAACTATTTAATTATGCTTCCGCTACTTGTTACTGTTTAAACTTGAAACCTTAAACTCTGAACTTGATATTTGCTAATCTTATGGTTAGTAAGTATTACTTTCGTTATCAATTTAGTTATTCAGTGTAATTGGTGGCTGGATCCTGGTCAGTCACGCCCTCGAAGCGGGTGTTATCCGCAGGTGGATTTTGGGGGTGTGACAAAAACCCATTTACTTCCTACACTCTGACATTCAGGAGGAAGTTCAACCAAATCCCAGACTTGGTTGTCATACGTGGATTGCATCTCGACGCACATGGCTTCGAGCCATTTTTCAGATTCGTTAACTGAAATTGGAGCTTTGTAGGTTGAGGGCTCTTCTTGATCAATTATCAAGACGTACCTATCAGGTGAATACCTATCAGGTCCATGACGATCCCTCGTACTTCTGCGGACGCCTAGTGTTAAATCAGATTCCCGAATCCTCTCAGGTTCAGGTTCTACAATATTTTGTTGAGGGGCAGATTCGACTATTGGTTGATCAATTTGTGGTTCTTGACTTTCCTCAAGATCCACAAGATTATCTCCAATTCCTCGCGCCAAAAGCTCATCCTCTAAGAATGTTCCTCGACGTTAGTGAAAACTCTATTTTCAGCAGGATTATAGAAATAATAACCAACCGAATATGCATATCCAATGAAAACAACTTTTTCATCGCGAGGATCAAGTTTGTCCGAAGACTCACTAGTAACATAAGCGTTACATCCCCATATGCGAAGGTAAGAGACTTTAGGTCGTTTACCATGCCACATCTCATATGGTGTCTTTTCTACCTTTTTGGTAGGAGAAATATTTACAAGAAGTGTAGCAGTTTCAGGAGCATAACCCAAAAGGAGTGTGGTAAGTTTGTACGACACATCATTGATCGAACCATATCTAATAAGGTTCGATTTCTCCTCTCAGATACACCAATGAGTTGTGGTGTTCCGATTGGAGTTAGTTGGGATATAATCCCACACTTCTTGAGATGTTCATCAAACTCTTGATTAATGTATTCACCACCTCGATCGGATCAAAGTGCCTTAATCTTTTTCCCTAATTGATTTTGTACTTCATTTTGGAGTTCAAATTCTTTGAACTTTCCATAGGTTTCATGTTTAAACTTTATAAGATAAACATATCCATATCTACTATAATCATCAGTAAATGTAACGAAGTATCTTTCCCTGTTCCTTGACATAGTCCTGAATGGACCCCATACATGAGTATGTATGAGTCCTAACAGGTCTTTGGCCCTTTCATTAGTACCGGTAAAAGGGGCCTTAGTCATCTTGCCACTTAGACAGCATTCGCATAAATCATAAGTCTCTTGACCTGTGGATTCTAGAATCCCTGCGGTCTGGAGCTTCCTCATGCGATTGATATTACTATGGCCAAGATGACAGTGCCAACGATATGTTTGATTAAAGCTACTTTTAACACATTTAGAGGAAAGGGAGCATACAATATTATTAGATCTATTGCTAGAAGTATCTATTTCATAGACACCATTATGAGGCTTAGCCTCAAAATAGAACACACCATTTACAAATGCAGAAATGCTACCAGTAAGAATATCAAAAGCATAATTAAAACCTTGTTTTCTTAAAGCAAAAACAGATTTAATATTCTTAGTCAAACTAGAAACATAAAGCACATTGTCTAAAGTAATAAAAAATCCAGAAGGTAATTCAAGAATAAATTCTCCAACTGCCTTCACAACAACATTCTGCCCGCTCCTAACGTGCAGCTCTAAGTCACCCTGCTTCAGCTTCCTAATCCTTTTTAGTCCCTGCAAATCATTACAAATGTGAAAACCACATCCAGTGTCAAACACCTAAGACTTGCTCGAAAAGGAAAATAAATCAATAACATGTATACCCGAGGATTCTCCTATTTGCAGCTTCTTAAGCTTCAACTCAGCCAGGTACTTTGGACAATTCCTCTTTCAATGCCCAATCTCATCACGGTGAAAACACTTGGCATCTTATGAGGCTTTGCCTCCGGAGAGGCAACCTTTTTGCCTTTGGCCTTATCTTGCTTACTCGCCTTGCCCTTTCCCTTGGATGGCCTTTTCTTGGTAATTCTTCCTTCCCTGATCGCCAGCACTGGATTGCCCTTAGTTGAGATGTTTGTCTCAGCAGTTTTTAGCATCTGATTCAACTCTAGGATCGTTATTTCCCACCCATTCATGATATAGTTCAAAACGAACTAATGATATGAATTGGGTAACGAGTTAAGGATCACATCCGTAGCTAACTCATTACTAAGGGGTGCGTCTCCAGTTGATCAACGAAAGACTTCATTTCAGTACATGAGCACTGACCAAAGTACATTCCTACATGCGACGTGTAATGGGAGATCGCATCACCTCAAAACGCTCATGATGAGCTTGCTGCTGAAACATGTCTTTTCAGCTGCTCACTCATCTCATATGCTCCCAAGTTTTCCAGATTCTTCTGAAGTTCTGGAATAATCATAGCAAGCATAAGACATGTTACATCTTGGGAATCATCAACATGTTTTTCCCATGTCCTGCGGGCTACACCCGTATTAGCAGCAGGTGCTTCGGGAATTGGTCCATAAAGACCATAAGCCTTTTTCTCCGCACTGAGAACAATTTTCAGGTTGCGGTACCAATCCATGAAGTTAGAATTATCAAGTTTAGCACAAGGATGGAGTTAAGCGAGAATTTGGTGTTATCAGAATTGTTTGTAGACATCTGTAGAATTTAGAAGAAAATTTTTATTAGTAATTTTCATGCATTAACCTAATTCAATTTTGACCCAAGATTTACAAAATTTTAGGAATTAGGATGAGATCCCATCTCCCCATAACTCACTGAATGGACTTAGCACTCTTCACTGGCATAGATTGAAGGGTAGGTGACGATCACCAATTGTGTCAACCACACAATTCTCGGTTTGGGGTCGCATGACGAGTGTTGTCAAGCATCGGTACGTTAACCTCAACTACGCCCACTTTCACAACCGTAGAAAACGAATGCATGGTAAACACTAACACTCTCTCTCGTGTCGCAAAAGTGATACTAGTCCTAAAATCATAACTGTAGCCCAGCCCATGTAAGCATGGAAATCACGGAACTACCCCAAACAAAAACCGTAGGCCTGGATGCAGGGTAAACACTAGCACTAGGGATTCGGATAGATCAGTTCGGGTGTTCTTTATTTAGGGTGGCGTAGAATATCGATTTTATTTGGGTTATATTTTAAAATTACCAGTTTGGGTCATTTTAAAATACTTGTACGAGCTATGGCATGAACATAAGCTATACAGTTCCTTTGTAAAATTCAATTTTACGTTTTAATTTCTGACGACTTGAAACACCTTTCAATCACACGACCGATTAGTTTTAAATACCCTATTTAATCTAAGTTGGTCGTGTCGCAAATTTATTATAATTAATAACTTTTATTAATTACGGTTTTCAAATTAACTTTTAATTTTTGTAAAACCAATTTTGATTTTGTATTTAAAACAAACTTTTTATTTTAATTACCTATCCAGTAGTTAATAAACCTTTTATTAAAATTGTTGTTTTAATGATCGTGTAAAAATTATTAATTTTATGTACGTAACAAACATCTCATGACAAAACGCTTAATAAAATAAATAAATATGCAATTCCGGGTTCAGAATGTGTTCGGTTCGTTCGAGCCCAAGAACGTGAACCGAGCCCATTAAGTGTAGCACAAACCGTTTTGTGTTCCCACTTAATCTTGGATCCAATCCTAAAAAAAGAACCTTTTTTGTTTAAATTCTCATTTAATATTTTAAACAATAAAAAAAATATATGAACATTAATTTACGTATTAATATTTCAACCTGGGCTATATTAAAATCATTATTTAATATTTTCGTTTTTTTATGTCTAACACGCGTAGCTCCAAAAACTAATTTAGTACGCATGTTATATAACAAAACGATTCTAGACCCGGATTTGCATAGTACGATCATTAAGCTAAACGAAATAGGTTAAGGCCAAGTATTTTGTCAAAGAGGACTTTGACAATTGTTCATGTTTGTCCTTAATAAAACTTGCCTATAACTATTACACGTGGCAGGTTCCTATGCCAAATATACTCGATTTTAAGCATGCAATTCTCTAAACTACTTTATCAATCTATAAACACTTTTATAAAATAACCTACTTTGATTTGTAAGGTGACTCTGATACCACTGTTGGAAATTTTCGTGTAACTTTTAGAAAATAATTTTAGTCAATTTGTCAAACAAACTGAAATACAACCGAAAACATGTAGCCGAGGTTCGGTTCTAAACCATTTCCACCAGTGATCTCATTACAATCAAAATAGGTTAAAATAAAATAAAGAATCGTGACTACCAAGAAAGACATCTTGCTTCAACGAACGATCTCGCTAGATGATCGTTGACCACGAAATCTGATTTGTTCGTTTGAAATAATTTCAAACGAAACCTTAATCTAAAGAAAATAAAGTTCGAAACTTTACCTTACGCGTAATAGAAGAAACAAAAGAACTGTATTGGGATTAATTAGTGCTACAAGAATTGCTCCTCCTTTTTCCCTTTTGTTTTTCGTGACAGCAACAATACGGAAGTACTGTATCACCTTGGTGGCCTTTTTGGTTTTTAAGATTTTTATCAAAAGCATCCAAGTTATTACAAAACCAAAACCTCATGTATATAAAGTCCGTATGAAATTCAAGAGTTATATATCTTAACTAATAGGAACTCCTCTTTGTTTTTGACTTTTCAAAACAAACGTCCAAGAGATAATTATAATTGTATCAGATAAAATTATAAATCACAAATCCAAACGGATGAAAATTATATGGAGAGTTATTTTGTTAGTCATAATTAATAGATATATATTATCAAAAGATATACATATATATCTTTTAATTTAAAACTAAAGATAAGGAAGTGTGATCTAATCATAACTTCTTTATAATTATCTTATAGTTATAACCATTATATATCTAATAACTAACGAAATATATATATATATATATATATACACGCATAATTTATTATAATTAACAAATTAGTTATAATTAGTCTTACTAAATCCGACTCTCCGTAACTATTCCAAATAATTACTCGTTTCTTTATTACGCTTATTGTTTCGTGATCCGATGATTAACGATTAGAACACCGTTACATATACGTTGCCCAAAGTGTAACCCTTTGGGTCGTACCTTGACGGCAACATTGAATCTTAATCTACAATTGAACATCATATCCAACAGTTATATGGTGCCCTAGGGATTATACTATCTGCATGTTTCTTTGATAAACAGAATGAATTCCTGAAAGCTTGGTTTTACACGTTTGTCATATTGGTCAAAGCATATATAGAAGATTACTCCCTCTTAAAACCGTATCTTGTTTTATTATCCTTCCCAACCAAACATCTAGAGGTGTCAACTCTGAGAATTCATGTATCTTGTTCGAGCTTGAAAAAATGTACCCTTCCGTAATGTTGTCTGATTATTTAAAAAAATCACTTTAGTATTAGGCTTAATAAATCTAATGTCAAGTGAGCTAAATTCTAAACCATATATAAAAATGATTTCTAAATGGGCCTATATTGGAATTAGTGGTGCCCCTCGAAATCACGGGTCTTGTGCGAAGGTCCTCCCCGCACACCATCAAAGCCGCCACTGCACACATCATAATTTTCATTAATAAATGAATAAACCGGTTGAATGGGTGAGGTTAGTCTACAAAAGTGTGTTTTATCTAAAAGTGTGAGAAGCATTTTGGGTCGTTAAACTAAAGTAATGAATGGACTAGATTATATAAGTGACAAAATTGTAATACATGTTTTAATTAGATTGATCGATTCGTTGGACTAAAGGCATAAAGATAAATTCAGCGTGTTAAAAATTCACAAACCCACGTGCAAGTTCTCACCGTCTTTTTTAAATGTCAATAACTTTTTATACGTAATTTTTTACACCATAATAATGAACATTGTTTTAATCTTTAATGTGAGTACCATATTTTTCTCTCTCTATATATAAATTACGTTTCAACTTGGTGTTTCTAGTCTATATTTTATTTTTTTTATTTTTTATACAATGCAGGTATATGGTGTTTTATTTTTCAGGTAACAAAGGTTCATTTTGCGGTTATTATTTGTAGCATGTACATAGTGTTTTATTTTTCAATTAGCAAAAGGTTCATGGTGTTTTATTTTATAGATAACTGAATTATTATTTCCATAACGGAAGAAGTCTAATTTACTATTATACCATATACCTTAATTATTAAGAATTGCCAGATGTCGCACTTTTATGGCTTTTCACACGTCTTAGAAGTTTTAGACTTTGTTTCCAAACCTTTACCATCGTTGAATATTCCCCCATTTCAAGCCCATCATCAAGAGCAATCTCGTTTTTTATCTTTCACGTATTCATATTCCTCAATAGTAACTCCACGAGCTAAGAACTTTTTGCACAAACACGCATTTTTCTTCATCGGGTTCAATCTCATCTTCGTCAAATTTGGGTTCTTTTTCCAACAAACACCCATGATAGATTGGATTTTTTTAACCGGGTGGTGATGGACGAACGAATACTCCTCTCTGTTATCACCTTTGTCTCAAATGACGGTAGTCGAATCGATTTCTGTATTACACATCCCACGTTGTAGCTCAACATCTCGAATCCTTTATCGAAGCCACTTGATCTTAACATCTTCTTTAGGATCTCGAATCCTATGTTGGAGCCACTTGATCTTGAGATTACATTGATTGGCAAAATAACTTATAGTAGAATTCCTATTAACTAAGAGTTAAAATAATTCAAACCCATAAAAAATATTAAAATAATAAAAGTGAATTTCAAATTTAAACTTGTAGATAAACCGATACTCTTACATTAGAGGGGTTTGTTCAAAATTGTAGTAATAGAGCTATTTAACTTTGTTTTGTGGTATCAGATAGTCCTTATGGTTTACTAAAAGTAACACATTTGAGTACTAAAGTTTTGTAGTAACAGGTTTAAGTTAAATGGTTTCATTTTTGTAACAAGTTGAGGTATTAGAACTAACAACCATTTAATACTAATTGGAAACTCCCTCACGTGATGGTGCTTCTTGTCAATCCATTTTTTTTGTAATATTCTCTAAATCTTCTTCTTTATCAACAACGTTTAAGAAACACAGACCCCACACATTGTTCTTCATCCTTGCAATTTGAACAATAATGGAGACGTGTTATTGTGGAAGAGTGATTTCAATTCGAATCTTGTGGACTGACCTTAATTCCTAGTTTTATTAATATCCCCGAACAATAAGAATTATACCTAGGTTTAATTATAATTCTAGCCCTAGTGATGTCTTCTTTATTTAATCAACGATTTAGGTGTTGATTCATTGCTTGGGTTGATCCCCCAATGTGACGGAGATTTGTTGAAATCAACCCAAGGTTGTGGAGGTCAAGAAATAAATGATGATTCCTTGGATAGTATTTGTAGGGGTTTTAGTTATGTATTTTGTGAATTAGACATGTGGGATTATGAATGCAAAATGGTATTTTGAATGAACTATTTGGTTTTTACCAAAATAAATCATACCAAAAGCTAGTCAATGCTAGTTCTAAACATACCAAAGAAACCATTGAGATAACATACCAAATTTAGTTTATAACATTCAGAACAAGTCCAAAAGACTGCTAGTTCATACCACACATAGCATAAGAAAATAGACTAGTAGTAGTTCACCATAATAAATACCAAAAGACTACTACTTAGACCATTGCATACCAAGACACTACAAGTTCACTTGTTTGTTATGATTCGATGGTTCGACCTAGGAAACGAAACAATCATGTTGAACTTTACTTTGGATCCCTATCTACGTAACACGTGTCTAGAAACCTCTCTCACAATATGTGAATGCACTATGTCTACTGCTTCCGTCAACCATGTTCATAGTTGTCAATGTATCGAGTCGTAGTTGATTGTATAGGTTTGTAGGTTAGACAGGACGGTTTTGTAATGTAAGAGGCAGTACGTATGAATGGCACATTCGTACGAAAGGGACTCTAGTCGTCCTAGTCACACTCACACGAGATGGTCACATTCGTTCCATATGGTTCATGCGAGTGGAACGCGCCTATAAATAGGAGGTCAAGTCTTGTCATTTGTATCTTTTGGTGGAACAGAGGGGAAACTCTGTCCATTTGGTTTCACGATTCTGTAGCTTCAAATATTGAATAGAAACCAGTTTAATTAGCTTGTTCTTGTACATGTCACCTTCAAACTCGGATTCCGCACGAGATATGAAGTCTTTTTAACCGGTTGGAGCATTCGGGAGCACCGAACCGGTCCTCACAAGTGGTATCAGAGCATGGAGACCGGTTTCAAGGACTATGAACACGAGATACCAGCAAGATCAAGCAGATTCTAGCCGATATGAATCTGATTACATCATCTTTCTCATCTTATTTCTTCTTCACATCTTCTTTCAACTTAAAACGCAAAATTAATGTTGAAGTCATGGACAAAATCTTCTGATTTTTGGATATAACGTGCAAAATCATGTTTTAATCAATCCTTGAAAGAATTAGACCAAAATTCAAACTAGATCATTGAAAATTATTGGAAAAACCATGAAAAACGTAACTTGAAGTTTCTCAGTCGTCCGAGTCGTTCAAGACACTTTCGTACGAAAGTGCTTAAAAGTTAGTTTTTTCTTGAAAAGATATCACATTTGTACAAAACGGACGAGTCCAGATCGTAAGATAGTGCTTAGAAATCAGCTTTATTGAAAATCTGAGACATTCGTACAAACAGACAAACATAGTTCGTACGAAAGTGCATATTGTTCAATTTGCACGAACAGACATTTCCATCTCGTACGAAAGTGATTCATCTCTTGTTTTATGATGTGGGCCCAAGTGTGGAGGAGCAGGCTATTTTGTATTTGGAGGCCCAAGATCGTTTAACAAAAGGGGCTTCACTAAAATGGCTCTAACTTGGGCTACGAGGGTCCGTTTTAGGCGTGCGACCAGGCGAAACGAACGTGAGAACGAGCTCCATCTTGCTGCAAACGCCTATGGCGGTTTGGGTCGTCGTCCGGGCCAAAAAACGTTTATTTCCATTACTTATTTGCATTTTTATGTTTTCTGGACTATTTTGGGCATTTTGTTTTAGGCCGTGTGTTTGGCCCGTTATCTTTTTTAGGCCCATTTCGAATTTCTGTCCTTATTTATATGTCCCTTTAGTAATTGGAAGAATCAGAATTGAATTTTGAAACTTTCGACTTTTCACTTCAAATTCCGTGGCCTTTGGGGTTACAATTTGGGGGTTGGGGAAGAACTACACGGGTATTCGTAGAATCAACGTGTAATCTTCATTTTTTCGTTTCACACGCTACATCATTTTAAAAGTTGTTTGATCGTTTATTTATTTTTGCAGGTGTTGATCATGGATTCTGAGTTTTATAATGCCTTTGCAACCATGCTAGGTTGGGTGGCTCAAGATTTAAAATCTGAAAATGAACATCGAACACCATCTAAACCACCTAGGTTAATGAACTTAGATAATTATAGAAAATGGGAAGAGTGGTTTGCCAATTGGGTTCAAGCTTACCATATGGGGTGTTGGTATGCAATCTTAAGAGAATATAATGAACCGTTGGATTATGGATCAAAAGAAATCACTGATGGCATATAATGGACAAGAAAAAGAAAAATTTAAGAATGAAAAGAAAATGATAAGTTTTATACAACAATCAGTGAAAGACAATACTCTTTCTTTATTATAACACAATGGAACTCTTTAGTCAATATGGAATGCTTTAAAACATAAGGCTAAAGGAAATGAGCAAGTAATGAAAAGCAAGAGAGCGCTAATGAAGAAAGAATTTGAAAAATTTACATGTCTGAAAGGCGAAACAGCTAAACAACTCATTGAAAGACTTTGTCATTTGATTAAAGAGTTGAAATTGTTAGGGACTGAAAAGAATCGGGAAGAGTTGATAGACAAGCTCGTTGATACACTTCCAAAGGAAAATGATTGGTCTACGTTTATTTTGATCATGAGAAACAATATGGAATATGGGACCGTTAGTTTTAACAAGTTAATCAAAAAATTGGAAGCACACGAGTTAGAATTGAGAAAAACATGAATGTTAAAGAATGAACAACAAGATGTGAGTCTGTACTACAAAAGTGGTAGTTCATCAGATAGTCAGAGTCAAAAAGTATAGACAGCATACAGTGCAGAAAGTTCATCTGAATTTTTTGGATTTTCAACAAACAGCAATTCAAGCGGCAGTGAATTTGGAACGTTTCCGAGCAATGAATCAAATTTTTCAACTCCGAATTCAAAGTCAACACAAGGATCAAACTCATACTCAAACCAAAGAAACAGTCAGTCTCATGTGCTACAATGCGATGTTATAGTAAATCCACAAAATGCTCAAAGTTTGAATGAATCCACAGTGAAACAGCAGATGGCAATTCTGGCATCAGTGCTTGAGTCATATGACAGTCTTATAGCTGGAAAAATAGTAAACTGTAATATGACAAAAGAGGACTATGACCAGATTGATCCAGAAGAAATGGAATTGATGGATATCATGTGGAATATGGCGAGTATTATGAGACGAGCACAAAGATTTACTGAGATCACAGGGAGACTGTGTTTCTTGGCATTTGATGCTAAGCTGGGCTTTAACAAGTCGAAAGTGACATGTTTCAAGTGCAAATGAAAAGGACATTTTAAAAGAGAGTGTACAGGTCAAGAAAATCAAGATAACATCAATCCGTTCAGTGAGTATTATAAACAAGCAATATATCACAAGCCACAAATTGAAGCTGGATCTTTAAAGTCAAAAAACAAAGCATTGGTTTTTATACATGAAGATTAAGGTTTCAACTGGAATAACATGCTTTCTCAAACTAACGGACGAGCAATGATTGCTGAGATTATTGAAGAATCTTAGGAGACAGTTGATGAAGAAGAGTATTGTGTTAATGAAGTTTCTAGGAATTCAAATGTTTCTGTAGTTGATGAAATTTATAATAATTTTGCAGATATGTACTACAGCAGCATCGGAATCAGCAGAGAAGAGAGAGAGAAAGAAAAGATGATTAAGCGATGGCAGCCCAAATCGGTGATGATAGTAAATATGGTGAAACCGAGAGTAAGTTTGACATAATACCATGTGAAGTCTACGCGAAAAACGAAGAGTTTTTCAAACAAAAACGCATAGTTCTTGAGAAAAAAGAAGATTTTTTAAACAAAACTTATGTCGAAGTTGCTCAAAAAGAAGAATTTCTTGAACAAAAATGCAAAGAAGCAGTTGAATTTGAAGAGTATTTAAATCAAACTCACTCAGAGTTTGAGAAAAAAG
This sequence comes from Helianthus annuus, assembly GCF_002127325.2. Lineage (NCBI taxonomy): Eukaryota > Viridiplantae > Streptophyta > Magnoliopsida > Asterales > Asteraceae > Helianthus > Helianthus annuus. The sequence goes on along the minus strand of NC_035449.2, from coordinate 184,563,358 downwards.
AACTGCATCGAATACGAAAATGTAAAGAAGTTCTTGTAAAAGAAAAGATTTTGAAACAAAAAGAAGAGAAGCTGACACAAAAATGCAATGACTTTGAAAAAGAAATGAAATGTTAAAAGAAAAGTGTTCGGCTAAATGCAATGATTGTGTTCAAAAAGAAAATAATATTCAAGAGTTGCAAAAACAATATGATGTGATGAAAATTTTACATCACAAGATGAAAGAAGCATATGATGAGATTAAGAATAGTTTTAAAGATCTTGAAAAAAGAAACATAAAACTTGCTGAGAAAAAAAGATATCTTGAAGCCAATTATAAAGAAAACAATTGACAGTAAATTTTTATCTTGATCAAATTGCTGTGTGATGTACATAAAATACAACATATAAATTGTATCAAATATGGCGTAAAAATCAACCCTTTTTCGTATTAATGTTGGAAAAAGCTTGTTTCTTTGTTCATTTTAACTTACAGGGCAAAAGAGCTTAAACGCAAAAAGGAGCTAAATAACAGCAAAAACTAACATAAATACAAAGAAGGAGGATTGACGTAACTCGCCAAGCCCCCATCCACATCCAAACCGAGAGAATAGCAAGATCAGAAGACCTGACACGGGGTCGTGCCCACTAGGCACGGGCTGTGTCCAAGACTGGAATCTCTGCAGAAGAAAAGACAACAGCAAAGGACAAAATAGACAACCAACACGGGGCCGGGCTAACTCTATGATTCACAGAATCTGAGATAGTACAACAAGTACATTGGCCACGGGCTGTGCTGTTAACACACGGGGCCGGGTTAGTACAAGACCTGACACAGCAGTTAATGAGGAAGAGAGAGAGATGGCCACGGGGCCGTGCCAGGCGGGCATGGCATGGCCCGTGTTGAGCGTCTGTCTTCAGCTATAAATAGGGGTGCTTGGTTCCATTCCAATCAATCCCTTGGCAAACCACTTCTCTCACACTCGCCACCACTCCACCACCACTACAACACAATCATCCAGCACCATCATTCATCTTCCATCATTTAGAGTGTGTATTAGTCTCGGGATCCAAGATCGATCGTAAGAGTTCTTGTCAGACAAAGGCCATTCTTGGCTAAACTCTTACATCACTTGGTGAAGATAAATCTTTTATGTATTACTTTTTTATTTTCAATCTTTGGCTCCTTTTTATTTGGGTATATATTAATGACTTTAATAACTAGTTTTTTTATATTGAAGGAGGATTTATCTAACCATTCTTCATATGTTGTTGATTCACAAATTCGTGTCTTTACAGTCTATATAAAGCGCGTTAACTACTTGGAAGGGGGTTAGAAGGGTGGTTGGGTAATTCCATATCTCGTTTAGTGTATAGATCCTGCAAGAACCTGGTTCAAGCTTAGTACTACTCCATGGATTGGCGGGGAATGACTGGCCCGAGTGGGAGTAAGCAACCGCTTGAATCCCTTATCTATAAACTACTATTAAAACTTTAAACCAACCCTACGAGGACTGTATCCCTGCTGACTTAGACCAAAGGGCTAAGGGTAACGCTGCCTTTAAGGGGGCCTACCACTTTTTGCATTAATAACATACTTAATTATCTTTCAATAACTTTATATATTTTATTTTTGCTTTTTAGTTTATCTTTTTATAACTTTAAACATTTTCATCAAAGTTTGGTTAGATTGGACGTTAATGATAAGCCGGTATTAAAAGCTTTTGTGTCCTTAGATGATCTCGGTATCTTGCCATTACTATATTATGTCCACGATGGTGCACTTGCCCTAACGTGTGTGTAGAGTGATAGTAGCATATAGTATTTTATAAATTTAAAACTTGAATTTACGAGTATAAAAGAGCTAAAATATATCTAAAAAATATATACACACGCACGCACGTCATGTTTTTGGCGTTGTTATCGGGAACACAAGGATTTTGAGAAAGCTTAAATATAATGGCCTAATCATTTTTATCTTTTCGTTTTAGGTTTTTCCTCTTTTTTCTTAAATTTTTCACTTTCTGCAGAAGTGACACAGGGCCGTGTGTGATCTACACGAGGCCGTGTCAACTCTCTAGTAACCTCAAATCTATTTTCTACCAGATATAGACTCCAGCACGGGGCCGTGTCAGACTAACAGTTTGTAGGAAAATAGTAACCGCCTGATCCCGACAGTTAAAAACTTTCTGGAAAACATGGATTTTTATGATTATTTTTACCCCCACCACTCTTACGGTGTGTAGGATCGTTTTACCGACCGAAATGAGTCGTTCAGAAGAGTTTTTGCTTGATACGAAAGGCGGAAACAGTCGTATCAAGTCAATTCAGCTAGATATTCACTTAAACTGTCTTTCTAATTGATTTGACAAAGTTTTACAGCGAAACAACACTTCGGCAACACTTCAGCTCCGGAATACACCTACGTAATTTCGTACGAAATGAAACATCAAGACACCTATATATAGGCTAGGTAATTTCGCATGAACATGTTCAAGCGAAATTACTTTCACACGAAATAACAATTCCGTGCCAAATTACATACTAATTTCGTACGAAATTACATTAAGTAATTTCGTGCGAAATTACTCTCTAGCCTGATTTTGACAGTTTCCTCGAATAACGTGCCCTGATCTATCTATACAAATACAAGACTCGATACAAGACGAAGTCGACAGACGTATGCACCAACAGACTCCCCCTCGGATGTTGATGAGTCTTCAGTGTCGAGTCTTCAACGTCTTCAGTCTTTATCAGTCTGTCTGCTCTTTCTGAAGTATCTGACAGTGTAAAACATCCTTTGTCTCTCCCTTTTCTTTTCATCAGCACCAACAGATGACCTCCCCTCGGATGTTGATTTTCTCTTTTCAGGATCAGAAACTTGGCTCTTGTTCAAGAATCATGACCTGGCTTTCACTCTTCAGGATCCTCAGGTATCGGAACCTGGCTATTTTCATCCTTCATACCTGCACATAACTCTACCTCACAATAAATTTCACAAATTTAAAATTTGACAAATTTATATATCACATGCAGAAATAGAATGATTTATCATTTAAAACTTCTGATGACCACTTGTAGGCCAAACACTCAAAATCTGTTCTCATTATACACAAACTCCCCCTCACGAAATGTTCATCATGTTCAGCACTCGGAATTTTGAAAATCAGCTCTCCAACATAAGATGTTGAAAATCTTTTTGGATTTTTCAAAAGTTTATGCTAATACACACTAAAAATCTTTTTGAATTTTTTATTTTAAAAAAAATGCAGTAAAGAAATATTTGCAAACACTATTTTTGTGAGTTTGTGTAAGAGGATCATATCAGTTTATGAGACAAATCACTAACACCGTTAAGCTTTAAACATTTTAAGTTCTAAACAATTCACTTAGATTGTCAGTATACTGATCCATTTAAATTTTCACACAAAGTTCAACTGTTTCGAGATACGAGATTAGTGTTTTAGGCACTTAAACTTATTCACGTGTCCCACCTCAGAATATACTCCCGTATCCAGATTTCTATATTCAGTCTTACAGGTGAATGCACACTAATGATATCTGTAATTGGGTAAATGCTAAACCGTGAGAGCTCAGGTCAGAACTTCCGTTCGTGCAGAGAGATGACGGCTCGACTTTTAGGTGTGTCCCATTTGGGGATCTTTTCTTCAACAGCACATGATTAGCATTTTTCAATGTTTCATCATTTTTTGTACTGAGGGATGGCTTTAAGATTAAAGCGTTTGCAAAGCATTATACGAGGACTAGGCTATTGCTCCCGCAAAATTAGAAGTCCTGGTATAATACCCCAGATATCACCACGCACAAAGACCTAGTATGTCAGAAATAGAAAATCTTTCAAACAAGATTTCGGGGGTTACTCATATATTCGAGAGATGTTCCCCATGAAATAAGTAAGTTTGATTTTATGTTTATATCCCGAATACAATCTACTAATTGTATAAAAACCTACCGGCATATCCGCAGTGAGACTGTTTATCACATTTTTGACTTTACAATTCTTTAGCTTGTTGTGTTAGTCCACTGATGTACTATCATTTCCTCTTTTTCCAACAAAACTCTTTTTCATTTTATCATGTTTTTGGCTTTTTCAATTTTTCTAATGTTTTTGGATTTTCAGAAATTTCTTACTCCCCCTAAAATTCAAAATCATTTAACGAAAATTGAAAACAAACTATACAAAAAACGTGACAACTGTTGTGAATTGCTTCAATTCGCCATCCACTTGGCTTAAACAATCAGAACTCCCCTTTACAACAAACTATTTACCATTAAGATTCCAAAACACTTAAGTTTGTTTTAATCAAAATGGTTTTTCCGAAAAATAAGTTTTGTTGATTTTACCACTTGTAGATTGGGGTTACATTCATCACTTTGTTCTATCAACCACTTGTCAAATTAAACAATTTTAAATTCTTCCAACAAATACCTCTTGTAGAAAATAAAGTACAACTTAATGTCCCTGATTAACCACTTGCAAATCGAAATATCACAGTCACCAACCTGTGAATTTCTCAAGAAAGATGCCGTTTCCAACTCCCCAATTACCAACCTGGGAGTTCCGGCAAGTCAGGATTTTACTTATGAAAAACAGACATCCAAGCCTGACTGAACTTGGATGTGACTTCCTCTTCATCTATTTCACTTGGGGTGTAAGTTGCTTTCTTTGTTTCATAAAAATCTTTTACCCCTTTCACCTTCCCATCGATCATTTTTCCAAAAATGTTTTTCACATTCCCATTAAATGCTTTCTCGACATCGAATTCTTTCTTCTCAGAATAGAATTGATTTGATATTTCAACCTTTCCAACCTTTGATTTAAAATTTTCAGCCCTTAATGGTGGAAAGTTCACATCATCCATTGGAGGAACTGAGTTTTCTTCTTTTGAAACAACTTGTGGCTCCTCTGACTTTGTGGAATCAGATTCATCGCCAGATTTCTCATCAGATTTCTTAACAACCCATGCTTGGTTGTCAAGATTAACTCTTCTTTTGTAAAATCTTTTCTTTGAGCATTCACCAACTTCATATGTTGAGTTTTTGAAAACTTTGAATTTTTCAGTTGGTGGTTCATTTTTCTCAACAACTTTTTCTTTAAGCTTAGAAACAACTTCATGTTTGATGTTGGTTGCCATTGGTGTAACATTTGTGCTTGTAATCATTATGAACAGTTCAATTATCAATAAAACAATGTTATTTTATCCCAATGTTTGTTTGGTTGTGTTTTACATTTTTCATGTTCTGACTTTTGCTCAATTTCAAACTCTACATCGCTTTCTGGAGAATTATACGCTAACTGGTGCTAAAACGTACTCAGTTTAATGCGACAAATACTCCGGAACATCAACATATACTCAACATACCTTAAATAACCTTTACATAACTTAGAAATAAGTTTTGAAGGCTTTGGTATAGCAAAAACAAGTTAATTCGCTTACAGGGACTAAACTTGACAAACTGCGAAAGTATGCCAATTTGAACTGTAACAAACATTCCGGAACATGTCCATAAGTTAAAAATACCATAAGTATCCTTTACATAGCTTAGAAATAGGCTTTGAGGAGTTTGGTATGCTAAAACAAACTTTTGGAACATTCAGGGGCTAAAAGTGTCAAAAAGTGCACAAGTTTGCACTTTTGCGCATAACTTACGTTCTGAATACATCCGGACATCCAAAAATTTATGTAAGCATCCTTATATTATGCCTTAGTGTATGGCATGAGAAAAATCCGTTCGTCGCGCAATTTGGATCGTCTTTCGCGCTTATGCGCATTCCGTCGTAATTAACCGAACATCGCGACCGTACGGCCAAACGAACCGACATCCGACATATTTTTGAGCACATTTTAAGTTCCGTATACTTTAACTTCATTTTAGAGCTTTGAAATGGGGTTAACGGGGCTTAAACGTGCCAAAAACGCATCAAATACCAAGTTTTGGTGCTGCAGGGACCAAAATGGTAAATCTGCCAAACTAGGGGCTTACGGACCGTAAGCCAAAGTCCATACGGTCCGTAAGGAGTCCCCAGTACAGCAGAACCCACATTTAATGCTGATTGGCCCTTCAAATGGCGAAAGGTCCAATTGCCTTTTCACCCAATCAAAGGCCAAGGGCCATATTCAGTGAATCTAACAATTTAACACATGTACGCACAAGATCGTGGCACGATATTCGATAAAACGATCCTAACGGTTCCACTTTTCCTATAAACCCCCCCCCCCCCATTTTGCTCAAAACCCACACAATCTGATCTTAAGGCTCTAAGTTGGAACCGTTGTTTCATACCTGAGCCATTTTGGTCTAGATTAGCATTCGGGGACCCTCCGTAAGTATTCTTTCGTTCTTTTATTCGCTTTTCGAGTCCGAAAGTCGACGTTTTGTTGACTTTCTGCGTTGACCAGTTTATGGTCGATGCGAAGTTCATTAGAACTTCATAACGTGAGCGTGATCACGATGGTTATAGTCCGTAGTGACTATACGTACTGATCACCACGTTATCTAGGCTCAGTGACGAGTCGTAGTTTCAGCCAAAATGCGCATTCTTGCGTATTTTGTAACCAAACTACTCATGGCATCAAAGCCGTTTGTTTTGATGCCAAACCTGTTTTCTAAACTTAGTTAAGCATGTTCTAACATGCTTAGCTCGTCACTTTTAGTATAGTGCGTATATAGGGTCGTAAGGTAAGCGATCTAAACCATCGCTTATACTTTCGAACCCGACCCATTTGGTCGATCATTAGGATCCGACCAAACACATTAGGTGACCATAGCTATAACCTTCCGAGGTTATACCTTGTGGTCACGATGTTAGGCATTCCAGACGCGTTCTACGCGAACGACGCGTAAGGTAGCATAAGCTACCTAAACGGGTCGTGATGGGTCGCAAGCACTTAGGTTAGGTTTCATTTTAGTATGTAGGCTTTGTTAAACCATGTTACACGAGTCTCTATGCTCGTTTGGTTTACGAACCCGCATACTATCCGATCCTTCCAATTTGGTCCGGTATATTGACATAGCTACCTATTAGGTGCCGTTGATATTCCGTGATCTTTAGCATTATCTGGTTTTTATACAAGAACTCCAAAGCAATCTCAGGTGAGTACATAGAACCCCTCTTTTACCGTTTTCCAAACTGTTTTGGGGTGAAACACATGTGCCTATCTGTTACATTCATGTTTTCCATGTTTTCACATCATATGCCTGCTATGTTGTTAGTACATTATAGTACACGATTTCATTACATTTCATGCTATGTATGCCCATTGTGCGCGTACTTAGTACATTGATTTACATTACATTTCTGTTGCATATGTTTACTCAGCATATGGACACATTGATTTACATGAACATTTCTGTTGCATATGTTTACTCAGCATATGGACACATTGATTTACATGAACATTTCTGCTGCATATGTTTACTCAGCATATGGGCACATTGATTTACATGAACATTTCTGCTTCGTATGTTTACTTAGCATACTTAGTACAATTGTTTACATCACATGCCTCCATTTTGTTATGACATTTGGTTTTTTTAACATGGGACAATACATTCATTAACATTAGCTACGCCGTTCGTTAGTAGGTAGTGGTACCATAGGAATTGACAACTCCCATTCCTGAAGTCCTGGGTTTGATAGGACTGGAAGGAGTGACCGAATTCGATATACATAACTTAGATGAACCTTTAATTTGTTTAAGGGTTTATCGCCGCAGTCTCAAGGCTTGGATGTATGCATAGTTTACAATACCGCATAAATGTTAATATCAATAGAGCATGCATTTTTCCATAGAACATAACGTTGATTTAAACCACGTGTTACTTCAACGACTTGTTTTGTGCATTTTACATATGGTTTAAGTTGATACATTTCGCTTACCATACATGATACATTTTGGGATACACATTACATGGTTTACATTGAACATAAACATTTGACATGGTTTACACAATAACACTTGACATTTGGCTTATACATTAACATGTTTACATTGATGGTTTGGTTTGAGTAAGTGATTAAGTAACGAAGCGTGTGTAATATGATACAAGCATGGTGGATACGCCGCTGGTACTTCCTATATATAAGTGTTTGTATGGTATTACACATCGTAGCGTTATTTGAATCATTTCATTTTGAGACATAGAACATTTTATACAGATAACACGCTTTTCACAAGACATTATTTTCACAAACAACTTATCTTATTCAACTCATTTTACATGGTTACTCGTTTAACCTTGCACTTATCTATACATATCATCTGACGTTATCGTTTTTCAAATGATTTACAATGCAAGACAAATTACAAGGTTCATGACTGATTGTTATTAAACATTTCTTTAAACTCAAGTCATGAATCCCATTTCCACAAAACCTATGTATCTCACAGGCATTTTTATGCTGACGTACCTACTTTCACATGTGTTTTCAGGAGCTATTCCATAGGATGTTGATCACGATACTAGGGCGGACCTGTGCCTTAGAGACTAAAACTGAAGATAGACTTAGTTAACTATGTTATAAACTCTTTGTTTTCCTGTCTAAGACAATGTACTACCCTTGTTTAATAAATAAAATGTAACTTTAATTTCCATGGTTGTATAACAATTAATTCTGTCCACAACACTCCCCGACGTTTTCCGCCGCGGTTGCATGTTATACGCGGTCGGGGTGTGACAATTGGACAATTCCAGGCAATGTGACCAACTTCTTGACATTGATAACAGGTTCTTGTCTCCTTTCTCTGAAAAACTCCAGTCTTCATTCCTTCTTGCCTCTTCGCAAGGAATTCTTGATTTGATTGCTTCCAGAATTTGCTCTTTGCTTCTTCTTCCGAACTTGTCCCTGAAACAAATTTTGTTTTTGTTTTAGAAATTTTCTCATTTTTATAATTTTCTGGTGGAATAAAACCTAATCCTTTCTTTTTGAAATTACCGTTATGGTTTGGTTTCTTTTGAAAACCAGAACCAGAACCGTAACCCTTTTTCTTGTTTAAAATTTTGTTTACTTTTTGTTGATCTCTTGAAGTGTATTTTTTAGGTTTTTTATTAAGATTTAAATCTTTTATTTCAGAAATATTAATTTCTGTTAATTTGAAAACCTTTTTGATATTATCAGTTTGAACACTTCTTATTGGAAATTCCTCATCAGAATATAATTTGTCTGAATCATTCAAAGTATATGCCACTTTGATTGGTTCGTCATTCAAATTAGATTTTGATAACAAGAATTCTTTATTGTAAACCCGTTTTCCCGACTACTTTGGACTTTCAACTGATGATGATCCCGAATTTTTCAGATTCAGACTTTGACTCCGACTCCTCATCCTTATCCAACACCTGATCGACCACCTTTTTTATTAACTCAGACTCATGATCAGTGTCAGATGATGTAAATGTGACGTCAATGTTTTCTAGTAATTCATCAGTTGTTTCGAATTTTAACTTTATATTGACAGCCTTTTTGACTTGCTCCTTATTTGGTTTTCTGGGAGAATACCCTTCCCAGATTGGAGGTGGACACTTATTGTAACTAACGCTCTGTTTCTTACCAGTATCTTTCTTCTTCAGCTTTTCTTCTTGAAATGCTTCAAGACCTGCAATAGTTGGATAAATTCGATCAATCAAATAATCAGAACTAGAATAACTTTGTAACAACCGTCTAATTCTTTCATTTTCGATCTTTTCTGTCTCCAACTCTTGCTTCCACTTTGCACTTTCTTCAATGTAAAAATTTATAGCTTTCTGCTTTGACATCATCACAGCATTCATCATTGTCAATGCGTCTTCTCTTTCGGAATTTGTCTTTTGTAGACCAGTTACCGTTCTATTCAATACATCATACGACTCTTTCAAGTAATTAAGATCAAACAGTAACTTTTCTTTCATCTTTTCTTGCTCAGTTAGCTTCTCATCTTTTTCTTCACACTCCTTGCAAGATTCCAAACATTTTAAACATGGTTTGGTAACTTCAACAATCTTTTCAACTTCAATTATCTTCTCCACTTCAACAACTTTTTCAACTTCAACCATTTTCTCAACTTCAATTGTCTTATCAGCAACTTTAACTTCTTCCTGATTCTTTGCTGCTTGCTTCTCCTTTAGCTTCTCAGTTCTATCTGCAAAATAAAATTGAAAACTTTCAGGAGATAAATGAGTTTTTGCAATATTAATATGCATTTCTTCCTCATCATCACTACTGTCATAGTTGATGACTGATCAAATGTTGTTTTTTCTGAATTATCATCAGAAGAAACAAACTCTTCCTCTTGGCTCGACTCATTACTGGCAAACACTTTCATCCATTCCGTTATCAAATCAGGCTTTTAAATGACTTGTGCAATGAGAGCTACAACTTTTGAATCAGGTGGAATGTATTTGTCCCAGCTGAACCCTTCCGCCACTTTTTCGTCATCTTGATCAACGATACCAAAATAAGCTTTCTTATTTGCTTCTTCGATCATTTTGGCATGTGCAGTTTGTGGTTCCTTTTGTTGATGCGGTTGATGAGCAACTTGTTGATATATTGCTTTCCAATAATAATCATTACCACCGAATGGATTCTTTGCTCCACTTGCTTCTTGATTTTTGCATTCTCTCTTAAAATGTCCTTTCTCCCTGCATCGAAAACAAGTAACTTTAGATTTATCAAAACCTAAAGTAGAGACATTTGCATCCAGGAAATCATTTCTTCCGGTAATCATCTTGAATTTTTCAGCTCTTCTCAACACACTAGCTAAACACCATTTGATGTCCATGAGCTTCATTTCTTCTGCATCGATCTGATCGTAATCCTCTTTCGTCAGCATAGGATTTCCGATCCTTCCTGCAACCAATCCCTCATAGGATTCTAACACTGTAGCAAGCAATGACATATGACTTTTGGCGACCTCTTCAGAAAAATTTTGACCATTCTGAAGATGCAACGCGATATTACAATGTAACACTTGACCATTACTGCTGTTTGAACTTTGAAACTGATGACTTGAGGTTGAACTCTTCGGATTAACACTTGGATATGATGAAAATCCACTGCTACTGTTAGGACTTTGATTGACTGATCCAAATGAGTTTTCAGCACTGAAAGCAGTTTGGACTTTCGGACTCATTTCAACCTCTTGAACACTTCCTTTGTAATACATTTTGACATCTTGTTGACCACTAGAACTGTTCATTCTTGCAATCTTCTGTTGCTCCAGATCTTGTCCTTCAATCTTTTCAATGAACTGGGAAATTGTCAACTTTTCATATTCTCCAGTATTCTTCAAAATCATCAAGTATGTACCCCACTCTTTCTGAGGTAAAGCGTCAGCTAACTTATCGACCCGTTCTTCTTGATCTTTGACGATTTCTAACAAAGACACAGATCTCACTAAGTGACAGTATCTTTCAATCAATTTCTTTGAAGATTCATCCGGCAAATTCGAAAACAAGTCAAATTCTTTCTTAAGCAATGCTTTCTTACTCCTGGTCATCTTCTCACTACCTTCAAACTTAATTTTAAGTGCATCCCATATCGATCGTGAAGTACCATCATGTTGAAGTAAAATAAAGATATCTTCTTTTATAGCCTGCTGAAGTAGAGTAATTATCATTTTTTCTGCTTTGTACATATCTCTCTCTTTGTCATTCAGTTTAGAAATAGTTTTGATAACTTTCAACTCCGTGCGCGGTTTAATATACTTTTTCTCAATGCATTCCCAAGATCTCAAATGGTTAGCTTGAACCCAGATCTCAAATCGATCATTCCACCCATAATACTCCTCAATGCCCATTATCTTCGAGGGTTTTTGCAAAGTTCCTGTTTCATTTTCCATGTTCATACTTTGAGAAATGGCAACCGGAGTAGTCGGGGATGTAGCAAACGCGTTATAGAACTCTTCTTCCATGATTCGGTAACAAATTTTTCAAAACAGACACTTTCAAGCGAAATGAAGTCTTTCAAACGAAATAACCTGCAACAGACAATTCAAACGAAATTCCAATACAAACGAATTCAGAATTTCAAATGAAATTATAATTTCGCGTGAAATCACCGAATGGAATATAATTTCGTGCGAAATTAAACATAATTTCAAACGAAATTAACCTCTTTGGAACGAAATTGTAATCTCGCATGAAATACTTCAAACGAAATCTAATTTTGTGCGAAATTAGCAACAATTTCAAATGAAATTAACCACACAATATAATTTCGTGCGAAATCAAGAGGACTATTTTGTGCGAAATTATGCTGATGTCATCATTTCGGTCAAACCTTTGTCAAATTGATCAGGTTATAGCTTGATTTTAGGTCTAATTTCTCAAGGCTTTGTTAAAACACAATTTTGCATATAATGTGAGAAATTCAAACCATTTCAACCGTTAAATCTTGTTCAATTTAGAAAAGAAGGTGTAGAAGTTAGAAAATCTGATGAAATCAAGCTGAATTTGCTAGAACTCCTCCTCCTGAGCTCTGATACCACTTGTAGGATCATTTTACTGACCGAAACGAGTCGTTCAGAAGAGTTTTTGCTTGATACGAAAGGAGAAAATAGTTGTATCAAGTCAATTCAGCTAGATATTCACTTAAACTGTCTTTCTAATTGATTTGACAAAGTTTTACAGCAAAACGACACTTCGGCAGCACTTCGGCTCCGGAATACACCTACGTAATTTCGTACGAAATGAAACATCAAAACACCTATATATAGGCTAAGTAATTTCGCATGAACATATTCAAGCGAAATTACTTTCACACGAAATAACAATTCCGTGTGAAATTACATTAAGTAATTTCGTGCGAAATTACTCTCTAGCCTGATTTTGACAGTTTCCTCGAATAACGTGCCCTGATCTATCTATACAAATACAAGACTCGATACAAGATGAAGTCAACAGACGTATGCACCAACACGGTGAATGGTGTAATTATTGTGGGCAAGAGCATGAAGAATCAGAATGTAGTGTTCTAAACTTCACTCCCCACTATTTAGCACCACCGTTTTCCTGTAACGATCATCTTAAGATGGGCGGGAGTAAAAATGATAATAACGTCCACCCACCTGAATTCCATCAACCCTCGCACCTAGACGACTTAGAAGGCATAAGTCAAATAGAAAAGAGGATTCTCCTTAAACTCAAAGAAATAGAATCCTTGATGAAGGCGCGATGTTCATCAAGGATCCCAACCGAAGGAGAATCGATGGAAGAAAAATCAGGTACAAACAACATCAAGACCAACAAACCTACCCTAGACACTTGCGAAGACGAAGGAGAGAGTCGTCCCTGCTTCGATTTCACGATGAATTTCACACTGACGGTTTGGACAGGAGCGAGTCGACTCATACCTTCTTTAAAAAGAGCCCGGATAAGGTAAATAAAGGATGGTTCCGTTTCCTATTTTTAAAATAGGTTTCTATTTTTTCGACAACCTCTTGCGTTTCGTACCTCAAGCCAAAGCCTAAGGTACATCCAGCAATACGGTGTTGATCCAGCCAGTAAGGAACCACCCGATAACGGACAATTCCTTAAAACCCTAGACAAACTTCATAAATTCCCTGAACGTGGGGCCATGTTCCTTGAACACAGGGCTATGCCCAACATCCTTCAAAAACATGGGGCGTGTTGGACTAACTCGGGGTCTTTCCCCTCGTATTTTTCCAGCACGCGGCCGTGTCAGTGATGACGTGGCTCGTGTTTCACTAACGGACAACATTATCTGACGCATGCAGACGACACTGGGCCGTGTTGCCCAGGCATGGGGCTGTGTCAGCGTGTTGTCACTGTCTATAAAGTCAGCCTTGAGGAGAATGTTTGGAACCATTCCAAAAAGGCAAGATCCGCCAGGCTTCTCACACATACTCTAAAAGGTATGCTCTTGAAAAGGTTTCATTTGACCTTCTTGTCCTTACTCCTTTTGGTCCTTTGCTAATCTTCTTTCTACCAAGAACTCCATTGAAGCTTGAAGCTTCAATAGGAGGTTCAAAAGCTTCATTCTTAGCTCAAAGTTTTGCAATTCTACTATAGTAAAACACTATTTTAAGTTATTTACGTTCAGAAAAGTAAAAATCAAAGAAATTTAACTTAAAATAAAATTTCTTGAACTAAGCATCCAGAACTGGTAAAGCAGCACGGGTTCGTGCCACAATGGCACGGGGCCATGTTGAATAGTCTGATATCCCATAACTTGTTTACGGTTGGTCATTCTTTCCTAGAATGTCAAGCCAGCAAAGCGGGACTTCATCAACTAGCTCCAGGAATCACCAAAGAGGGAGGAGACTCTCTCTTGAGGCTACTCTTGTGAGATACGTGAGTGCTTTAAGAGAGTCTCTCGAGGAAATGACCATGGTGGAAGAAGTTCTTATAGACCGAGTGAACTACCTCTCCATGGGCCTAGAGGATTGCTTCAGGGAGATCAACCTTTTGCACCAAAGGTTAAACATCTTGGCCATGCCTCCGATGGAACCGATCTGGCCAACAAGAAGATTGGAACCTCGCAAATGAGGCCATTCAACCCACTGGGTGGGAAGACGAAAACCAGGAACCTCCCCCTCTCAATATCGCCTTTGGGATTCCGGTGAATCCCGATCCCCCTCAAGAAGAAGTCGAAGAGGAGCCCTACGTCTTCCTTCCAATGGAGATAGAGGAGATGCTCAATAACCTCTAATTGAGTTCTTCCATAAATAGTTCAAGTTTCCGACGTCTAACCTTCTTAGATCCAAGAACGTAGCTACAGGGTTTTTAAATAATGATCTCAGGGAGGCATTCCTCAAGAATCTATCTATCTTAGGTTAATTTAGGATTGCAATCTTTATTTTCTTGTACTTGTCTTTTATTTTCAATGAAATGGAAGTATGGTTGATGATGGTTGCAATACATGTGTTAAAGAAATTGGAAATGTCAGAAAGGTGATGAAAAATGGAACCCATGCACGTAGACCAGAAGCCCCCCGACTCGAAAACTACAAAACACTATCTGCAGCACGGGGCCATGCTCACCCAGCATGCCCCCGTGCCCAACTGTCTGATGTCCAAAATCTTCTGCCCAGAAGGTGGCACGGGCAGTGCTCGCCCAGCACGCCCCCGTGGCCACCCTACTGTAAGTCTTCTGTTTAAATATGTTACTGGCACTTTGGACACGGGTTCGTGTCCCATAGCACGCCTCCGTGCTGCAAGTGCCAGTAACCAAAAGTTTTGCTATTTTTCACACTTTTTACACATTTAACCAAAATAAATTCTATTTGAGACACATTGAGGGCAATGTGTAATTTAAGTGTGGGGATGATAAAACCTTGAATTGTTTGTCCTAAAACAAGCCTTACACAAAACTCCCTTTGGAGCCGCTAATCACCCTGAGCTTTTTTCAGAAAAAAAAATATTTATTTTTTTTTTTACTTATCTTGGTTTAGTTAAGTAAAATAAGTTCTAAAAATTATGTTTTTACTAATTTACACCTGATAGTATCATGATAAAAAGAACCAATTAAGAAAATTATGAAAACGGACATAACAAATCTTTGTAAAATTTAATTTTATATACATTTTTACACTACAGCCATTTTCCCACAAAATGTGAGTTTTGAGCCTTTACCGAGCATATAAATACACATCTTTACTAATTGCTCAATTTTCGTTTCTTGTGTGAATAGCCATTTGGTTCTCACGAATCTAGAACTTGCCAATATGATACATCCCAAGTTCTTACCGACACAAATCCAAGTAAATGATGGAAGTATTAAGATCAACCCATTCACTTCAAAACTTTATTTTTCTTTTCTTTACCAAAAACAACCCCCTAAATAAACCCTTTGAGCCTTAACCCTTTCATTTCTAAAACCCGCAAAGATATACCTTTTGTGAAGATATCGGTTATAAAATTACGATTATGGCTCAGTTTCAACTTTGGCAAAAAAAAATCTTAAAATATTTTTTGCCATTTCAAACACACCAAACCCGAACCACAACATACCCTTTAAAGCCCTCTTGATATTTACAAGGGTTTAACGTCAAAAAGGAGGAGGTTTGATTGATTGTCAAGGCAATGGTAGGAGTAAGTTCTAAAACTGGGCACGAGCGTTCTCACTTACACAACTTCGGCCGAGTGTTGAGTCACCATTGTGAGGTGTGTAAATTTGTATATAACTAAATGGAATTTTCTAAAGGCATCGTATGCCCAAAATAAATAATTTTTCTTAACTTGTGTTTTAGTTAAATCATAACGAATAAGGTTGTAAATAAAATAAAAACAAAATAAAAGTAGAACCTAGATACCCGACACTCTAAAGATGAGGCAAAAACATTCTCTTCTACCTATTCCGTTTGGGTGTGTAAGCCACGATATAGAGTTTTGCTTGAGGACAAGCAAAGATTCAAGTGTGGGGGTATTTGATGTGCATAAAATACAACATATAAACTGTATCAAATACAGCGTAAAATCAGCACTTTTCGGTACTAATGTTGGAAAAAGCTAGTTTCTTTGTTCCTTTATAATTTACAGGGTCAAAAGAGCTTAAACGTACAAAAGGAGCAAAATAACAGCAAAAACCAACATAAATACAAAGAAGGAGGATTAACCGCAACTCGCCAAGCCCCCATCCACATCCAAACCAAGAGAATAGCAAGATCAGAAGACCTGACACGGGGCCGTGCCCACCAGGCACGGGCCGTGTCCAAGACTGGTTTCTCTGCAGAAGAAAAGACAATAGCAAAGGACAAAACAGACAACCAACACAGGGCTGTGCTAAGGCAACAAGGGGCGTGGTCAACTCTAACATTCGCAGAATCTGAGATAGTACAACAAGTAAATTGGCCACGGGTCGTGCAGTTGACACACGGGGCCGTGTTAGTACAAGACATGACACAGCAGTTAATGAGGAAGAGAGAGATGACCACGTGGCCGTGCCAGGCGGGCATGGCCCGTGTTGAGCGTTTGTCTTCAGCTATAAATAGGGGTGCTTGGTTCCATTCCAATCCATTCCTTGGCAAACCACTTCTCTCACACTTGCTACCACTCCACCACCACTACAACACCATCATCCATCTTCCATCATTTAGAGTGTGTAGTAGTCTCGGGATCCAAGATCGATTGTAAGAGTTCTTGTCAAACAAAGGCCATGCTTGGCTAAAATCTTACATCACTTGGTGAAGACAAATCTTTTATGTATTACTTTTTTATTTCCAATCTTTTGCTCCTTTTTAATTGGGTATATATTAATGACTTTAATAACTAGTGTTTTATATTGAAGGCGAATTTATCTAACCATTCTTCATATGTTGTTGATTCACATATTCGTGTCTTTCCGATCTATATAAATCACGTTAACTACTTGGAAGGGGGTTAGAAGTGTGGTTGGGTAATTCTATGTCTCGTTCAATGTATAGATCCTACAAGAACCTATTCAAGCTTAGTACTACTCCATGGATTGGCCGGGAATGACTGGCCCTACTGAGAGTAAGAAATCGCTTGAATCCCTTATCTATAAACTACTATTAAAACTTTAAACCAACCCTGCGAGGACTATATCCCTGCTGACTCAGACTAAAGGGTTGAGGGTAATGCTGCCTGGAAGGGGGCCTACCACTTTTCGCATTAATAACATACTTAATTATCTTTCAATAATCCGACCTTGCGGGACTATATCCCCTACTGACTCAGACCAATAGGTTGAGGGTAACGCTATCTAGAAAGGGGCCTACTACTATAACTTAAAGATAATCTCTTAAAATGCCCAAAGTGCGAAAATCATTAAAAGGATACATAAAAGAGGAGTTAGAACCAAGTGATTCCTTCTTGTCTATTTGTTTTTTCTTATATTTTATTTTTGCTTTTTATTTTATCTTTTTATAACTTTAAAACCTTTTCATCAAAGTTTGGTTAGATTAGACGTTAACGATAACCCGATATTAAAAGCTCTTGTGTCCTTGGACGACCTCGGTATCTTGCCATCACTATACTACGTCCACGATGGGTGCACTTGCCCTAACGTGTGTGTAGAGTGATAGTAGTATATCGTGTTTCATAAATTTAAAACTTGAATTGCGAGTAAACAATAGCTAAAATATATCTAAAAAATATATACACACGCACGTCATTGTGCTAAAACATGAATTGGCAGCAACCGATAAGAAGAATAAGAAATTACAGAGTTATCATGTTTCTTCATATATTCTTGAACGTATTTTAATATTTCACCAGATGAGAATGACTGTGAGAGAAAAATATTAAAAAATGCATAGGGTCAGAATATCATCAGGTTCCACCACCGATGAAGGGAAATTATACGTTTTATGATGATGAGAAGGTGGAAAAGGAAATAAATAAGGTTGATCAGTTGCCTGATGTTATAGATGTGACTTATCCAAATCTGGTGTTGGTGAATCAGAGGTGGTAAAAAATGTGGTCGAAAATGTTTTGAAAGAAGAAAATCAAAATAGTTCCTTCAAAAATGAGAATTCCACATCACAAATTGAAGATGAAGAAAGTTTTCACAAGAATTATTTGAAAAATTGAAAATTTGAATCTGATTCAAAAAAGGATGACGATCCTATAATGTTGGCATATCAAATGGTTGGATCTGACAAATTGTTTTCAAATAATGAATTTATGATTCAAAATGTGATTGTGGGAAAGATTGAAAAAGTGTTTAAATTGGTGGAAATTGAAAAGTCTGAAATTGAAAAACTTGCCGGAAAAACAAGAAATTGGAAGGGCAAGAAATCTTTTTATTGTAAACCAGGAAATTCACTTTACAAAATGAAAAATATAAGAGCTGGTTTGGGTTATAAAAAGAAAAAGAATCAAAAGAAAAGTTTTGAGAAGTCAAATTTTCAGAAAAAGATGAACTTTGTTCATGGAACAAGTTCAGAAAAAGAGAAAGAACTCCAATTTAGTCAACAGACTAATGAGGAATTATATGCTCGAAAGAAGCAACAACAACAGGCTAAAGATGTTTCAAAGAAAACATGCTTTGAATGAAAACAAGTTGGACACATTGGTCGTAAATGTCCATAAAATCTGAAGCTTGTTTATGTTCAGAAAAAGAAAACATAAGTTAATAAACAACAAATACCCAACTTTGAATCAAAACAAGTTTGTAAACAAAAAGATGAATTGTCAAAAAGAAACATTCAAAGTGATTCAAGGTTTTATGAAAAGAATGTTTCAAATGGACAAACTTGGGTGATGAACAGAAAGTTACTTCTAACGGTGAGAAGAAGAAACTTGATTCAACCAATAAGGTTGAAGTCAAGAAAAAGAAAATGTTTTTTGTGAAAAATGAAAAAGATTTTTCGAAATTGGATGAATCGTATTGTATCAAAATACCCAAGGTCAAGCAGGCCTGGGTTGCATTGTTTAAGTGACTGAATTTGTGTTTGTGTAGGTGTTCTGGAGGGCAGTTAAAGTTCAGCACAATCAACAGAACAACCTGGCACCTGAGGAAAAATCATGTGTTTGTGGTTAAAACTGGATGTGTTTGATTTAAATTGTTAAAATTTAAAAAAAAATGAAAAGGAATACGCGAACCGTCACGGCTGAACAATCAAAACATGATAAAGCATGAATTGACAATGGTTTCAAAATGTAAAATATCAATGTTTTGTGATCATGGGGGGTGAAAAATAATCAATTTACTAAATGTGATGTTAGTGCATATGTCTGTTGACTTCGTCTTGTATCGAGTCATGCAACTAGATAGATAGACCAGGACACGTTGTACGAGAAAAACAGGAAACAGGGCTGAACCAGCCACCTCGCACGAGGTGACCAGTTCGTGCGACCTGTCCAGGTCGTGCGACCTGCACCAGATTGTGTGAGGCTGGTTCGTGCAACCTGGGTTTCCTATATATAGTGAGTCTTGGGTCTTCATTTGTAACATTCTGATTCCGGTAGCGAAGCTCTACTGAAGTGTCGCCAGCTCGTCTAACTTTGTGAAATCAATACAAACGACATTTAATCTACTTCTAAGTGTATATCAAGCTGCAATGAAGATCAAGTCAATGAATTCCGCCTCTGATTTGGTCCAGAACTCTTCTGATCGATTCCCTGATCCTACAAGTGGTATCAGAGCTCAGGAGGAAGAGTTCTTACCACTTCAGCTTGTTTTCACAGATAAATCTGATTTCTACTCATTTCTACTCATTCTTCTACACTTTTTCTTCAAAATTTCAACAAATTTACGGTTAAAATGATCTGATTTTGTGATATAACACGTAAAACACTATTTTAATCAATCCTGAACAAATCAGAACCTAATTCAACCTAAAACTTGATAAAATTGACCAAACCGCGTGAAAAAACTTTCAGATCGTTCGAATTCCATTCAGATCGTGTGAAATTGTTGTCTCAGATCGCACGGTTTGATCCAAGTCATGTGAAAAGTGATCAGGTCGCACAAAAATCATCCAGGTCGCACGGTTTGAACACTTCAGGTCGCACGAGTTGTATCAGGTCGTTTGAAAGTTGCTCAGGTCGTTTGAAAGTTGCTCAGGTCGTTTGAAAATAGATCCAAGTCTTGCAAAGTGATCCAGGTCGTGTGAGATTAGTTCAGGTCGTGTGAAGTTGAATTCCAGATCGTTTGTGGCTTTCAGCTCGTTTCAAAAAGTCAGATCGTTTAAAATTTTGTTGTTGTAAACACTCGACATCGAAACATGGATAACGAATTTTATAATGCATTTGCTACTGCCCCGGGTACTCTTGTTACCGTTGCTCAGAATGCAACTATGGAAAATGAAACGGGAACGTTACAGAAACCTCCTAAGTTGATGAGCATTGAAGAATATTATAGTTGGCAAGAACGGTTCGAGAATTGGGTTCAAGCAAATCATCTAAGGTCCTGGGAGTGTATTGAAACTGAGTACGTTCGACCTCGTAATAATGTGGGAGTTATAAAGAATATTTCTGAATATACGGAAAAAGCGAGAGAAATGTACAAGGCAGAAAAAATGATGATCAGTTTACTTCAACAAGCTGTGAAAGAAGACATTTTCATATTACTTCAACATGATGATAGTGCACGTTCGATTTGGGAAGCACTTCGTACAAAATTCGAAGGAAGTACGAAGATTTCAAGAATAAAAAGTCACTATTAAAGAAAGAATTTGAATTGTTCTCAAGTTTGCCGGGTGAAACTACAAAGACTCTTATTGAGAGATATTGTCATTTAGTACGTTCAATGAGTCGGTTGGATATCAATAAAGATCGAGAAGAATGGGTTGAAAAATTAGCCGATGATTTACCTCAAAAAGAATGGGGTACATATCTTATGATTTTGAAGAATACCGGAGAGTATGATAGATTGACAATTGCATAATTCATTGAAAAACTTGAAGGACAGGATCTTGAACAACAAAAGATCGCTAGAATGAACAATTCAAGTAGTCAACAAGATATCAAGATGTATTTCAAAGGTAATGTTCAAAATGTTGAAGCAAGTCCGAAGATCCAAACCGCTTTCAGCGCAGAAAACTCATCCGGATCACTCAATCAAAGTTCAATCAACAACAGTGGATTTTCTCCATATCCGAGTGTTAATCCTAATGTTTCAACTTCAAATTTTCAGTCTTAAAGCTCAAATAATGGTAATGGTCATGTGCTACAATGCAACATCGCGTTGCATCTCCAGAACGGTCAGAATTTCTCTGAAGAAGTCGCTAAAGGTCATATGGCATTACTAGTTACCGTATTAGAATCATATGAGAGTTTGGTTGCGGGAAGAATCGGAAATCCTATGTTAATAAAAGAGGATTACGATCAGATTGATGCTGCTGAGGAATTGGAGCTAATGGATATTAAGTGGTGTTTAACGAGCGTGTTGAGGAGAGCTGAGAAATTTAAGCAGATTACTAGAAAAGATGACTTACGTGATGCTAATGTTTCTACTTTAGGTTTTGATAAGTCTAAAGTTACTTGTTTTCGATGCAGGGAAAAAGGACATTTCAAGAGGGAATGTACCAACCGAGAAGCAGGTGGAGCTCAGAATCCTTTTGGGAACAATGAATATTATCGGAAAGCAATATATCATCAGGTAGCTCAACAACCGTCATCATCCCGAACTATTTCGATTGAAGATGGAAAGAAGAAAGCTTGTATTACTATGCCTCCAGATCAAGAAGATGAAAGATTGCCAGAGGGATTTAGCTGGGACAAATATATTCCGGCTGAAAGTAATTCAAAGTTTAGGGCATTTGTTGCACAAATCATTCAAGAGTCAGAGTTGATGAAAGAATTGATGGAAGTGTTTGCAAATGATGAGAAAAGTCAAGATGGAGAGTCTGTCTCTTCAGAAGATAGTTCAGAAAAGACACAAGTCTTTGATCAATCATCAATTGATAGCAGTGATGATGAGGAAGAAATTAATCAAATAAACATTGGTAAAACTCATCTATCTCCTGAAAGTTTCAAATTTTATTTTGCAGATAAATTGGAGAAGCTAAAGGAGAAACGAGCAGCAAAAGAAAAGAAAGAGGTAAAGTGTGAGAATGTTGCTCAGGAAGAAAAGTATAAACAAAGTGAAGAAGTTAAAGTTGCTAAGAAGATTGTTGAGATTGAAAAGATTGTAGAGGTCACAAAACCTTGTCTGAAATGTTTGGAACCATGCAAACATTGTGAAGAGAGAGATAAGAAGTATAATGAGCTAGACAAGATGAAAGAAAAATTGTTGTTTGATCTTAAGTACGTGAAAGAATCTTATGATGTGTTGAACAGAACAGTCAACCAGTTGGAAAAGACAAACTCAGAAAGGGAAGATGCTTTGATAATGATGAATGCAGTGATGGTGTCTAAGAAGAAGGCCATCAATCACTATATTGATGAGTGTGCAAAGTTGAAGCAGGAATTGGAGACTGAAAAGATTGAGAATGAAAGAATCAGATGATTACTGCAGAGTTACTCAAGTTCTGATTACTTGATTGATAGAATCTATCCAATAGTAGCAGGTTTTGAAGCCTTTCAAGATAAGAAGTCGGAAGATATGGATACTGGTAAGAAACAAAGTGCAAATTATAAAAGATGTCCGCCTCCAGTTTGGGAAGGGTATTCACCGAGACATCCAAACTCAGAACAAGTCAAAAAGGCAGTCAATATAAAGTTAAAGTCTGAAACAACTGATGAGTTACCAGACAACATTGACGTCACATTCACATCGTCTGACACTGATCATGAGTCTGGGATAATAAAGAAAGTGGTCGATCAGGTGTTGGATAAGGATGAGGAGTCAGAGTCAAAGTCTGAATCTGAGAGCTCACGTTCATCAGTTGACAGTTCAAAATCATCGGTCAAAAGGGTTTATAATAAAGATTTTCTGATATAAAAAAATAATTTGAATGACGAAACATTCAAAGTAGCATATACTTTGAATGATTCAGACAAATTATATTCTGATGAGGAATTTCCAATTAAAAATGTGAAAATTGAAAAATATTAAAACAGTTTTTAAATTGATAAAAATAAAATTTTCAGAAATAAAAGATAAAATTGGATTTTCAAAACCTAAATATACTTCTAGAGTTCAACAACGTTTAAACAAGAAGAAAGGTTTCGGTCCAGATCATCAAAAGAAACCGAATCATAAAAGCAATTTCAAAAAGAAGGGGTTGGGTTTTGATGTTGAAAATAATCAAAATATTAAAGATTTTAAATCAAAAACTGTATTTGTTTCAGGGGCAAGTTCTAAAGAAGAGAAAAAGAGCTCATTCTGGAAGCAATCGAACAAAGCATTTCTTGCAGAAAAACAAAAACATGAGAAGAATGAAGCTAATCAGAAAAAGGAGACAAGAACCTGTTACCGATGCGAAAAAGTTGGTCACATCGCCTGGAACTGTCCAAAGGCAACCAACACACCACAGGGAGTGTCTTCTAAACTCAAAGAGAAAGTTGTTGATAAAACTAAACCACCAACTGAAAAATTTAAAATGTTTAAAAATTCAACATATGAAGTTGGTGAATGTTCTAAAAAGTTGTACAAAAGAAGAGTGAATCTTAACAACCAAATGTGGGTTGCTAAGAAATCAGATGATAAATCTGGCAATGAATCTGACTCGTCAAAGTCAGAGGAGCCACCAGTTGAACTAAAAAGAGAAAATTCAGTTCCGCCAATGGATGACGCAAACTTTCCACCATTGCGGACTAAAAATTTAAAACAAAAAGTTGGAAAAGTAGAAATTTCGAATCAATTCTATTCTGAAAAGAAAGAATTCGATGTTGAAAAGGCTTTCAATGGGAAAGTAAAACATATTTTTGGAAAAATGGTCGATGGTAGGGGTAAAAGAATTTTATGAATCAAAGTGGAGAACTTACACACCGAGTGAAAATAACTCAGATGCACCCAAAGCTGGTCAGGCTTAGGTGTCAACATTCTTTGTTTGAAATCCTGACTTGCTGGAGTTTCCAAGTTGGTAATCGTGGAGCATGAATCTGCATCATTCTTGAAAAATGTTTGTGTGAAAAACCTACAAGTGGTTAATCAAGGTCATTAAGCTTAACTTGATTTAACTTTCATATAAGTGGTTAAAGAAAAGGAAAAGTGGTAGTTTTTACAAGTGATTGAAAGAACAATGTGATGAATGAATCCCCATGATGTGTGAGATCAACAAAACTAATTTTCCGGAAAAACCATTTTGATTAAAACAAACTTAAGTGTTTTGAAACCATAATGGGAAAATAGTTTGTTGTCAGGGGAAGTTCTGATTGTTTAAGCCAAAAGAATGGAGAATTGAAGCAATTCATATTAGTTTGTCATTTTATTTGTACAGTTTATTGCATTTATTTTCAAATTTTCCTTGAAAATCAAAAATTGAAACATATTTTTTATTTTAGGGGGAGTAAAAAATTTAGAAATTTTGAAAATTTGAAAAATCCAAAAACATTGAAAAATCAAAAATGAGTTTTGTTGTGAAAAAGAGGAAATGATAGTACATCAGTGGACTATCACAACATGCTAAAGAAATGTAAAGAAAAATGTTTTTAAACAAGTCTCACTGATGATGTGCCAGTAGACTTCGCACGACTAGTATATTGAATTTGAGATATAAACCTAAATATCAATACTTACTTATCTCGTGGGGAACATCTCTCGGATATATGGGTAACCCCCGAAATCTTGTTTGAGAGATTGCCTGATTCTGAGATACTAGGTCTTTATACTATTTGATATCTGGGGTATTATACCTGATCTTCTGATATTGCGGAAGCAATGGCTTAGACCTCGTATAATAGTTTAAGCGCTTTAAAAAGCTTACCCTCTGCATAAAAATTGAAAAATATCGAAAGATATGAATCAATTGCTGTTGAAGAAAAGATTCCCTAAAGGGAACACACCTAAAGTCGAGCCTTCATCTCTTTGACTGAATGGAAGTTCATACCTGAGCTCTCAAGGTCTCGCACTAACCCAAATACAGATATCAAATTGGTATACTCACCTGTAAGACTGAATCTAGGGAATTTTGATACGGGAGTATATACTGAGGTGGGACACGTGAATAAGTTTAAGTCCTTAAAACACTAATTCGTATCTCGAATCAATTGAAACTTGCGTAGAAGTTTAAGTGGACAATAATACTGACAATCAGAAGTGAATTTGTTTAAAACTTAAAGTTAAATCAAGATCAACGGTGTTAGTGATTTGTCTCAAAAAACTGATATGATCCTCTTACACAAACTCACAAAAATATTGTCTGTAAATATTTCTTTATTGTTTTTTAATATACTGAAAATCTTAGAAAAAATCCCAAAAAGATTATTTTTTAGCATAAAATTATGAAAAAATCAAAAAGATTTTGTTTCATCTTATTTTCAACAACTGATGTTTGGAAAGCTGATTTTCAAAATTCCAAGTGCTAAACATGATGAACGACAACAGGGTTGGGAGAGTGTGTTTGAAATGAGAAATGATTAAATGGTTCATTAATTGGAAACAAACTTGAGTGTTACGAATACAAGTGGTTAAGCAGAGATTAAAATTGTTATAAATAAAAGACCTTATGTTTTGGGAAGAGTTTGTGCAGGTAAAAAGCTTTGAAAGAGCTAGGTTTCGACTCCTGAGGACTTTCCACATAAGCATATGCAGATTAGAGCCAGGTTTCTGATCCTATTGATACGGAGAGCCAGGAGACGTTCCTGAACCTGTGAAAGATGCAGATTGTGAATTCCAGACTGCGATCCCAGATTATCGAAAGGGGGAGTCTGAAGACATAAGAACCAGATTCAGATTCTGGAACAAAGCTTGAGATAGAAGCTGCTGATGTTGATAAACTTAAAGAATCAAGAGATCTGATCAAGAGAATTAGAGAGAGAATAGAGCCAGGTTGAGATTCTGATAGAGGAAGATAGAGATTGAGGAGGATGCTTACAGAGAAAGATACTTTGAAAAGAGCGAGAAGACTGATCAAGACTGAAGACTCGCCACACTGAAGACTCGTCATCATCCAAGGGGGAGTTTGTTAGTGCATATGTATGTTGACTTCGTCTTGTATCGAGTCATGTAACTAGATAAATAGACCAGGACATGTTGTATGAGAAAAACGGGAAACAGGGCTGAACCAGCCACCTCGCACGAGGTGACCAGTTCGTGTGACCTGGCCAGGTCGTGCGACCTGGACCAGATCGTGTGAAGCTGGTTCGTGCGACCTGGGTTTCCTATATATAGTGAGTCTTGGGTCTTCATTTGTAACATTCTGATTCCGGTAGCGAAGCTCTACCGAAGTGTCGCCAGCTCGTGTAACGTTGTGAAATCAATACAAATGACATTTAATCTACTTCTAAGTGTATATCAAGCTGCAATGAAGATCAAATCAATGAATTCCGCCTCAGATTTGGTCCAGAACTCTTCTGATCGACTCATTTGATCGATTCCCCGATCCTACATGTGAAGCAGAAACGGATGGCGAGATAAAGCTATTCACATCGGTTTGTCAAATTTTCTTGAAAATGATTTAGAATTTTAGGGGGGAGTATATAAATTTAAAAAAATATTAAATATTCAAAAACATTTAAAATTTTGAAAAAGACAAAAGAGTTAGTGTAAAAAGAAGAAATGATAGTACATTAGTAGACGATCATGGCATGCTAAAGAAATGGAAAGCTAAAAAGTGATAAATGGTCTCACTGATGATATGCCAGTAGGTTTTTACACACTTAGTATTAGTAGATTGATTTCGTGATATAAACCTAAATCAAAAACTTTCTTAATTTGTGGGTAACATCTCTCGGATATATGGACTTGGTACTCCGAAATTTCGTTTAAGAGGTTACCTGATTCTGATATATTAGGTCTTTATACTTATTGATATCTGGGTATTATACTTGGTCTTCTGATTTTGCATCAGCAATGACCTAGACCTCATATAATGCTTTTGCACTTAAACCCCCACACTGCATAAAAATTGAGAATATCGAAAGATATATCAAGTGCAGATGTTCAAAAGATTCCTAAGTGGAACATACCTTAAGTCGAGCCTTCATCACTTTGTCTGAACGGTAGTTCTAACTTGAGCTCTCAAGGCCTCGCACTAACCCAGAGACAGATATCGTTTAGCTGTATTCACCTGTAAGACTGAATCCAGGGAATCTTGATACGGGAGTATATTCTGAGGTGGGACATGCAATTAAGTTAGTTCTTAAAACACTAATCTCTTAACTTGAATCAATTGAAGTTTGTGTGAAAATTTAAGTGGATCAGTATACTGACAATCCAAGTGAATTTTTTAAAACTTAAAGTTTATATAGATCAACGATGCATGTGATTTGTCAAAAATTGATATGATCCTCTGACACAAACTCAACAAAAATATGTTTGTAAATATGTTGTTGTTTTGTTTCATTATAGATAAAACCTCAAAAAGATTTTAGGAGTGTTTTAGCATAAAGTTTGTAAAATACAAAAAGATTTTATTTCACTTTATGTATTGACAACAGATGTTGGAAAGCTGAATTTCAAAATCTGAATATGCTGAACATGTCTTGAAAAATAACAAGTTCATTAATTTGAAACTTGAATTTCAAAATGAAAATTGTTTGAAATCATCAATCAAGATCCTTAATTTGGACTTGGTAGATAATTGGATAGTCAAGGTCATTAAGTTGAACTTGATTATCTGTAAGGGTTAATGAAGATAATCGTTCTTTAAAGTCAAATATAATATTGATAAGTTGTGACAGAAAGCAGATTGTTAGGGGGAGCTTGATAATCATTGTCAAATGGAAAGAAAGCTGTCAAGAGATTTCACAGGTGGTGCTAAAACGTCTAATGCAGATTGCTTAAAGCAAAGGGGAGATTACTAAGAGGGAGTCTGATTTTAGGGGAGTCTGTGAATAAAGATTTTAAAGACTCGGAGATAATGAAGATTAGCTACGATAAAGATTGACTGCAGCAATATCCAAGGGGGAGTTTGTGAATGCACTATGTCTATTGCTTCCGTCAATCATGTTCATAGTTGTCAATGTATCGAGTCGTAGTTGATTGTATAGGTTTTAGGTTAGACAAGACGGTTTTGTAATGTAAGAGCCAGTTTGTACGAATGGCACATTCGTACGAAAGGGATCTAGTCGTCCTAGTCGCACTCGCATGAGATGGTCATATTCGTTCCAGATGGTTCACGCGAGTAGGACGCGCCTATATATAGGAGGTTAAGTCTTGTCATTTGTATCTTTTGGTGGAACAAAGGGGAAACTCTGTCCATTTGGTTTTATGGTTCTATAACTTCAAATATTGAATAGAAACCAGTTTAATTAGCTTGTTCTTGTGCATGTCACCTTCATACTCGGATTCCGCACGAGATATGAAGTCATATTAACTGGTCGGAGCATTTGGGAGCACCGAAACGGTCCTTACACAATAAACTAGGTCAAAGTTGAGGGATTGGAATTGCCAAAAGGTCAAAGAAAGAAGTTGATGGGCTAAATCTATCAAAAGATAAAGGTTTACTGCGTTGAGGTCCTTGCAGACTGTATAGGAAACCCCTTGCGGTCCGCAAGGGGTCCCTAACAGTAGGAACTTTGCTGGGAGCAGCATTTTTGCTGCATTTTGCCAGATATCACCTCCAATACCACCATTTCTTCTGGTTGTGACACCTCAATGGACACTAATCACCTTCCTAAGCCTCCTACGACACTTGTCTAAGCCTTAGGCATCCCTCATTCACTATGAATAGCCCTCTTGATCACCTTGTCCTTCATCCCAACTCAAAAATACAAACACTTCACTTAGAAGTCTTGTAAGAGTTCTTTCCTTTCTGCTTTGCAAGCTCTTATTTGGTCCTTGGAAGTCATCCTCTGAAGCAAGTAAGTTCTTTTCCCTATGCTCTTTCAATGGCAAATAGTTTCATAGTTTAATTTCGTCCGAGTGTCAAGAATTTTGAACAATTTGACCAAACTGTTTGACTTTCAATTCTAGCCACTTTGGTCAACCAATTTCAAATCAATTTCAACTAAATGGTATACATAATGCAAGGAACAAAACTCTACATTTGTATATCGTAATCATCACGTCTAATGGGTCAAAATGACAAGTCAAACCTGAGTTTTTGAAAAGTCAAATGCAACTTTATGAACTAACCAAA